>NC_134857.1:66522392-66794892 GCF_049852395.1 Peromyscus maniculatus bairdii
CAAAGCACTCTCACTGATCTATTACATGTTCGTGTCTTTGGTAACTAGTTGCTACGGCTTGAATCTGAAATGTCCCCCACCCAAGACTTTTGAAGCCTTGGTTCACAGCTGGTGATGCTGATGAGAAGTTAGAGATCCTAAAGGGGCTAATGAGTTGGAGGAAGTTAGGAGGTAGCACCTACTTAGTGGAAGTAGAGGCAGGTAATGGGGTGATGTCCTACTTCCTGTCCACTGTGTGTTAAGCATCCTTCTCCCAACATGACTGTCCAACATGATATTTTTGCCTTGCTATAAGCTTACAAGTAGTGGAGCCGGCTGGTCACAGACCGAGACCTCTGAGCCTGTGAGCCAAAATAAACACGTCTCCCTCTTATATTGTTTTCTCAGGGATTCTGTCACAGTGGTGGAGAGTGTCCATCAAGCACACTGCTTTCCCTAGATGCTGGTAAAATATTTTCTTCAGTTCATCCAGTACAGTTAGAAGACTCTGAAAAATACACACAGCTCCCAAGTTTACAAGCACTCTACAAGGTGTGCGGCCCCCAGCACCTTGTTAGGATCCTTTAATGTCAAAAGCTCCTGTTGCCATCTTCTCACAACCCACACTGCAGACCCAGGCGAGGTCTGAGAATGTAATTCCTTCCTTAAGCACATTAAAATTCCCAGGTGGTTAGAGGGTGTCGCTGAGCGACAGAGCTGGCGTAGCGTGTGTGAGGTCCCGGGGCTTAAGCAGGCTATTTAACTCTGCTTAAATTCCGAATTCTTCTAAGAAGCCTGCTGGAGTAGATTTCTGAGCCCATATTTCTCTTCTTGCTTGTCTTACTGACCCAAACCTTCCCTTCCAGTGCTCTCAAATTTCAGCCCTGCCTGCCCACCAGGAACCATTTCTTCTTTAAGCATCTTCGTGTTCCTGTAAGTGTGGTGGGGTTTATTTACAAGGAGGAAATGAATAGCCCAGAGAACCCAGGAGATTTTCATCAGGATGACCACAATAGAGGTACCCAGTTTCTGTGCCTGTTTTTTCTCTGTGAAAATGGAGAAAATTTATAAACTGTTAACTCTGTGCACTCCCATGAACTTCTCTAAAAAAGTTCCAGAGGTATATTGAAGTCAGTTTTAACTACCAAAGATTTCAAAGAGGGATGGGGAGTTAATCAGAAAGCCTTATTTCAAGAGCCACACTTATTATTTAAAACATCCCTGGCAATCATTCAACATATAAAGGGAATAACTTCTTTAATGTAGCCATTTGTCATTTCTGGCCGCCAGCCCATTAACCCAAGTAATCAACCCTGGTTTCCTCTCAGTCCCCTCTCAGCTCAGCGGGGCAGATTTTCCTTCAGCTGTGTTTCATGTATCAGCCTCTCACTATCTGCTTTATATACACTTACAGGTATGAGTGGAAGTCAAATACTTTACAGCTTCCTTATTCTTACATAGCAACTCTATGAAATTTAATTTTCTACCCATTAAATACTTTGCCTTTTAATTACTTATCATTTTTTTTTCTTATTTTTCTTGGAATGTACTTCTAAATTACTTTCCTATGTGCTATAGAAGTCTGTGAGACTTCTCAGGGTGAGTTAGAAAACATTCCCCTGTTTTCAGGTCCCCTAGGACTTTAATTTTTTTCATTTATTTAATTGATTTGTTTTTCTTCCTTTTCTTTTTATTTTATGTGTATGGGTGTTGTGCCTGCCGGAATGTCTGCACACCACATGCCTGCAGTGCCTGTCGAGGCCAGAAGAGGGCATTAAGTTCTCTAGACCTGGAGTTACAGTGTGAGCCACTAGGTGGATACTGGGAATTCAACCCAGGTCCTCTAAAAGAGAAGCTAGTGCTCTTAAGCACTGAGCCTTCTCTCCAGCCACTAATAACTTTGTTTTGAGACATGTCTCTCTCCTGAGGGACTCAGTCTGCCACCTAGAGGATGGCCTAGAGCTCCTTATGTAGCCCTGGCTGTCTTGAAGTCATGGCGATGCTTCTGCTTCAGCTTCTAAGATACAGGGGTTATAGGATGAGCCACCACTGCCTCGTTCCCAAAGGCCTTCACAAAAAAGCTGTTTTATTATTAAAAGAAGTCTTTTAATCTTTTGTGGAAAAGGATGAGAGATTTACAACTCCAACCCCTCAAAACAAACATTTTGTGCTCCAAAGGATACCAAGAAAGTGAAAAGACAATCTGAAGAATGGAAAAGAATATTTACAAACCATATATGACTGACTTACACTCAAATATATGACAAGTGGTTATCTTATGATTAACAATAGCCTTTTTAAATAATGGGCAGAGGGACAGGACATAATGGTACACACCTACAGCCCTTGGGTGGTGGAGACAGGAAGTCATTCATCCTTGGCTTCATAACAAGGTTGAGGTCAGTCTGGGATACAGGAGCCCTTGTCTTTTGTGTGGGGGAATACAGAAAGGAAGAAATTCAAGGATGGTCTATAAAGTTAAATACAGCTGGGTGTGGTGGTACACACCTTTAATTCCAGCACTTGGAAGGCAAAGGAAGGCAGATCTCTGTGAGTCTGAGGCTAGCCTGGTCTACAGAGTGAGTTCCAGGCTAGCCAGAGCTACATAGTAAGATCCTGTCTCAAAAAAACAAAACAAAACCAGAAATGAGTTAATAAGAATAAAGATTCAGACCCTTCTTCCCAAAAGATAAGTGTGTCCACGAAGCACATAAAAGATACTCAGAAGTATTAATTAGTAGAAGCCACAACACTATTTTATATGTGCAAGGATGAATGATTATAATTATAATTAAAAATTATAGAAACTAGAACCCTTGGAGATGCAGAGAAATTGGAACCCTAATGTATGGCTAGTGGAACTGTAAAATCATACTGTCACTGGGGGAGTCAGACTGGGAATCACCTAAGTCACTTCCTGAAGTGACTTAATAAAGAGTTCTTATATAACCTAGAAATCCCATGAAATTGAAAACAATGCCAAGTTACAAATATGCACACCAATGTGCACAGCAGCATTATCAGAACCAAAAAATTAGTAGTGATCTAAACGCTAATAAACTGGTAAATTGATAATATGTGTTGTGTACACTTAGTGGAATATACTTATGCCCTAAAAAGTAATGAAGTGTTGATACATGCAACACATGGGTAAACCTTGGAAACACTAAGTGTGCTAAGTGAAAAAAAGCCAGGCATGCAAAAGGCCACATATTATATAATTCCACTTCTATGGAATGTCCAGAATGTAGAGCTTAAAATTTTCTCAGTGTTAGCCAGGAGTATTAAGGAGGGAGAGTAAGGGATGAAGAATGAACCTAATGGGTAAGGTATTTATGGACTATTGAAGACTATGTTCTGGAACTAGATAATTGTGATGTTGACGACTGACTAAATGGTTACCTCTGCATATACTACAGCCCAATGCATTGTATACATTGTAATTTTTTTGTGGTGCTAGCGATTGAACCCATGGTCTTTCATATGCCAGTCAAGTACTGTACCAATTAGCTGCACCCTCAGTTCTGCATATTGTATATCACAAGGACAAATTATATAGTAAATAATTAGAATTCAATCAAAAAATCAATTATAGGGTCTGGGAAGATTGCTCCGTGGTTAAGAGCACTCGCTCCTCTTGCAGACAACCTGGTTTCCCAGCACCCATACTGGATGGATCACAACCTCCTGTAACTCCAGTTCCAGGGAATCTGAGGCTGCTTCTGACTTTTGTGGGTTTCTGCACACACGTAGTGCACATATACTCAGGCGCACACACATACACATAAAATTAATATTAAAACAAGAAGTCAAAGATTATATTTCTGCTCTATTTTATTATGGTAACAAAACTGGTTCTAGAAATATCTTCAGAATCCAGGGAAGAAGTGTATAGAAAAAAAATAACAATAGCTGAATGTGTTCATGCACACTTGTAATCCCAGCACAGGGGAAATTGAGGCAGAAGGCTTGAGAGTTCCAAGCCAGCCTTCACTATATATTGAGACAGACCCTGACTCAAAAAAAAAAAATAATAAAACAAAACATAAATAACAATAGTCAGCAATGGCAAACCATATCTGAATTCACATTCTACTTTTTCAAATATCTCACCATGATTTATGCTTACATGCTTCCTTACTGTTTTCTACATTGAAATAATAACAACTTCTAGACAACTCTAACATCCTTGAGGTGAAGGGTACAATTAAGGCACAGCTCATCTGCTGCTGTTGGCCGGGGGTGGAATGCAAAAATAAAATCGTCTTTATCTGCTCTTTTCAATTTGCTCCCCAAACCATCAGATCTGAAAAAGGAACCCAGGTAGAAGTTGCTGTCCAGAAGGTGCGAGTCTCTGCCTGTCTCATAGAAAGATTAAAAAGTGGGAGATTTCAGGAGCTTTGGGTTCCTATTAAATTTGTCGTTTATGAAATTTTCATAATTCCTTAAGTGTAGGTAGGCATCTCATGGATGATGAATTACCGAAGTAGAAATAGATCTCTGAAAAGTCTCCAAGCTTCACTGAAAACTAGGGATGGACACATTAGAATAAGAAAAAGACCCTTTTAGGCCTGGAATGGTTGCCCAGTGGTCGTGTACTTACCGAGGTGCACAGAGTGGTTCAGAAAAAGCAGGAGCACCTATACTAAAATTGGAACGACATAGAGAAAATCAGCACGGCCCCTGCACTAAAATGACAGGCAAAAGCATAAAGCGTTCTACATTTTTATAAAGGCAGTATGTGTGAAAATAGTAGATATTGAATGAATAATATAGTTACTTTTTTGCGGTTAACATTTATGTAATCTTGTATAATATAAATATGTAGTACAGGTGTTTATTAATTACTTATAGCTTATATTCAAATTAATGTATAGGTTAAAATGTGTAACTAGGATCTTAGCTCGGTATGGTAACATGTGCCTAAAGTCCCAGCAACTTGGGAGGCTGAACTGAGAGGATTTTCAGTTCAAGACCAGCCTGACCAAAGAGTATGACTCCATTTTAAAAATAACAACAGTAATAAATGAAATTTAGAAGCTTATGCAAGAATACTGTTTTTAGAGATTACTTCTCAGTGTGGTTTTCTAGACATTCATTTCCTAAGTTAAGCATTTGGGGAATATTTTTTTTCTTTTCTTTTCTTTTTTTTCTTCTTTTTTTTTTTTTTGGTTTTGGTTTTGGTTTTTCGAGGCAGAGTTTCTCTGTGTCTCCCTGGCTGTCCTGGATTTCCCTCTGCACATAAGGCTTGCCTTGAACTCAGAGATCTGCGTGCCTTTGCCTCCTGAGTGCTGAGATTAAAGGTGTGGGCTACCACTATCCAGCTATTTGAATTTCTTTTTTTTAATAATTTATTTTATTTTATGTGCATTAGTGTATGTATGTCTGTGTGAGGGTGTCGGGTACCCTAGAACTGGAGTTACAGACAGTTGTGAGCTGCCATGTGGGAATTTAATTGCCATGTGGGTCCTCTGGAAGAGCAGTCAGTGCTCTTAACTGCTGAGCCATCTCTCCAGGCCCTGAATTTCTTATAAAGATTATGCATTTATGATACATAAAATAACATTTGTTTTTTTTGTTTTTGTTTTGTTTTGTTTTTTTCTGAGACAGGGTTTCTCTCTGAAGCTTTGGAGCCTGTCCTGGAACTCACTCTGTAGCCCAGGCTAGCCTCGAATTCACAGAGATACGCCTGCCTCTGCCTCCCGAGTGCTGGGATTAAAGGCGTGCACCACCACTGTCTGACCAACATTTGTTCTTTTAAGAAAGATTAATGAAAATTTCCAAGTAAACAACACACCAGGATCCCGGTGGTCAATTAATATTACCTGTGCTTCCTTTCTCCACAATTCCCTATTAGTTTAGATTGAATGGTCAATAAAGAGTGAAAACAGTTGGAAATTCAGAGAATCAAACTCTAAGGAATGGCACAGCTCAGTGATAGAGTGTTCAGGTAGCACGCACGAGGCCCTGGGATTGTCTGTCTGTCTGCCTCTCTCTCTGTAGTTTAGCGGGACAGTCTTCAGCCAGGCCACCTCAAGCTGGCCTCCTCCTCCTCCAGCCTCTAGAGCAAGCCTCACACTCACACCACTGTGACTGACCATGTTTACTCCCCACCCCCCCCAAGCTGAGGACCGAACCCAGGGCCTTGCGCTTGCTAGGCAAGCGCTCTACCACTGAGCTAAACCCCAACCCCCCATGTTTACTTTCTAAACCAGAACTGAATCTTTATCTTTATTTTTTTTTACAGTTTCATATTTTTTATTTTGTGTATATGCATTTATATGTGCATGCCTGGTGTGCACGTGCAGATCATAGGACAGCTTGTTTGAAATGGTTCTCTTCCTTCCACCGTATGGATTCTAGGATCCAGCTCAAACCCATAGGCTCAGAGGCTGGCACCATCTCACCAGGCTCCATATCTACTGTATTCTCTGTCTCTCTCTCTTTCTTTCTTTTTTTTCAAGAGAGGGTCTCTCTGTGTAGCCCTGGCTGTCCTGGAACTCACTCTATAGACCAGGCTGGCCTTGAACGCAGAGATCTGCCTGCCTCTGCCTCCCGAGTGCTGGGATTAAAGGGTGTGCTACTACTACCCAGCACTTTATTCTCTTTCCATCAAAGAAAAACTGAAATAAGATTTTTTTAAAGTTCTAAATATATTTTTGTATTGTTGATTTAGAAATCAACAATAACACTACTTTCAGTTTTATTATTGTTGTTGTTAATATATTATTATTATTATTTAATCAGAGTTTCATGTATTCCAGGCTGGCCTGAAACTTGCTATGCAGTCAAGAATGTGAACCCCTGATCTTCCTGCCTCCACTTTTTGAATGCTGAGATTCCAGAAATGAACCCACCATACCAACTTTGTGTGGTGCCAGCGATCAAACCAGCATGACTGTGTAGCATATGCATGCAGTGCCCACGGAGGCCAGAAGAAGGCACTAGACTTTCTGAACTGGAGTTACAGAAAGTTCTAAGTTGTCATGTGGTGCTAGAAACCGAACCCAGGTCC
Organism: Peromyscus maniculatus bairdii; assembly: GCF_049852395.1. Lineage (NCBI taxonomy): Eukaryota > Metazoa > Chordata > Mammalia > Rodentia > Cricetidae > Peromyscus > Peromyscus maniculatus. Next base: position 66,529,387 of record NC_134857.1, read on the forward strand.
TTCATAAGAGCAGCAAGTGTTCTTTTTTTTTATTAAAAAATTTTTGGGGTTGGGGATTTAGCTCAGTGGTAGAGCGCTTGCCTAGCAAGCACAAGGCCCTGAGTTCAGTCCTCAGCTCAAAAAAAAAAAAAAAAAACTTTAAAAAAAAATTCATTTTATATACTAACCATAGATCCCCTTCTCATCCTTCATCCCACTTCTCCCCCCTCTCCCCCCAGACCTACCCGCTATTCCCTCCTCCAAAAGGGTAAGTCCTCCCACTTGGGGACAGCAAAGCCTGGTACATTCAGTTGAGGCCAGACAAAGCCCCTCCTTGCTGCATTAAGGATGAGCAAGGTGTTCAACCATAGGTAATGGGATCCAGAAAGCCAGCTCATGCACCAGGGATAGATCCTGATCACACTGCCAGGGGCCCCTCAAACAGACCCAGCTGTCTCCCATATGCAGAGGGTCTATCCAGTCCCATACAGGTTCCACCGATGGTGGTCTAAAGTTCATGAGTTCCTATGAGCTTGGTTCGGTTGTCTCTGTAGATTTCTCCATCATGATCTTGACTCCCCTGCAGCAAGTGTTTTTTTTTTTTTTTGTTTTTTTGTTTTTTTGTTTTTTTTTTGTTTGTTTGTTTGTTTTTCCAGACAGGGTTTCTCTGCGTAGCTTTGCACCTTTTCCTGGAACTCACTCTGTAGACCAGGCTGGCCTCGAACTCACAGAGATCCGCCTTGCTCTGCCTCCTGAGTGCTGGGATTAAAGGCGTGAGCTATCACGCCCGGCTGCAGCAAGTGTTCTTAACCACTGAGCCATCTCTCCAGGCCCTGGTAGTTTTGATTGTGAACTCAACGCAATCTAGAGTCATCTAGGAAGAGACTCTCAATGAGGAATTGGGTTTGTGTTGGCATGGTTCTGAGGGACAGTCTTGATTGATGTGGGAAGATCCTACGTCGCCTTTTGTAAGGGCATTTGATCAAGACAACAAAAATGAAAGCGGAACAGCAGGCGAGCGCTCTTACCAGCTGTACGACTCCACCCACGATTATCTTGAAGGACTATTAAAAACCTGTAATTTAGAAGCTAGAAGATGTATTAACCGGCCCAACCCCTTCGTTTTCCACAGAAAAGTGGGTTGAATGGATATGATCCTGACTTACTGTCACATAGATAGATTGGGGCTACTTGGGGACATATCCCTGGATGTTTGATTAAAGCAATTGTGCTTTTTTGTATCTCCAGGGGTGTGTGGGTAGAAGCCATAGAAAAGACAAGTTTCATTAGTTGTAAGAAAGAACATCCTGGCAATTTGATTTCTTTAAAAGTGAAGTGAATAGATTGCCACATTGTGTAAATAGGGTCTCTTATGTTGGGAAGGTTTTAAAAATGAGCTGGGGCCGGGCGGTGGTGACGCACACCTTTAATTCCAGCACTTGGGAGGCAGACCCAGGCGGATCTCTGTGAGTTCGAGGCCAGCCTGGCCTGCAGAGCGAGATCCAGGACAGGCACCAAAACTACACGGAGAAACCCTGTCTTGGAAATGCTCCCCTCCTCCCCCCAAAAATGAGCTGGGTAACTTAACTAATTAAGACAGTAAATTGAATCATACTGCTTCCAAGTGTCCCATCCACTTTAACGTATGATCTCCTGTCGCTGTTAAGATGAAAAAGAATGTAAAGTAGGACTGGAGATACACACACACACACACACACACACACACACACACACACATACACACACACATACACACACATACACACACCACACACACATACACACACACATACACACACACACACACACACACACACACACACACACACACACACACACATACACACACATATATATCTCACTGGTAGAGTATTTGTTTAGCCCTAGCTTCCATTCACAGCATGATAAAACAAAAAGGAAAAAAAGAAATCAGATCAGTTAAAACAGAATTTTATGATTAAAAAAATTGACTTTCACTTTCTTTTTCACAGATATACACACACTACATCTTATGTCTGTGTGTGACCGCATTAATGTGGAAGTCGGAGGACAGCTTGTGGGAATTGGTTCTTTCCTCTTAGCATGTGGATCCTGAGGCTCAGACTCGGGCTGGAGAGACGGCTCAGTGGTGAAGAGCACTGGCCGCTCTTCCAGAGGTCCTGGGTTTGCTGCCTAGCGCTCACACAGCAGCTCACAAATACCTGTAACTCCAATTCCAGGGCTTCCAATGCCTTCTTCCAGTCTCTGTGGGCATCAGGCACACACATGGTATAAAGGCAGGCAAAAGAGCCATACACCTAAAATGAAATAATAAATAACAATAAACAACAATGCGGACATAGCAGCAAGCGTGCCTACCCATTGGATCATCTTGCCATCCTAGAATTCTGTAATCTTAAAAACCAAACAAAGCTCACTTTATGAAATGAAGGCATTGCTAAGGTTGGAGGGATAGCTTAGTTAGTCCTGCACAAACATGAGGGTGTGAGTGTGTTTTCCCAGCATTTACGTAAAAGAAAAGCCTGCTGCAGCAGTGCGCATGCGTGCCTATAGTCTCAGCCCTGGTGAGGAGGAGACAGGAAGATTCCCTCTGGTTTGCTTGCTAGACAGATAAACTAAATCGTCAAGCTCAGGGTTCAGCGATAGATCCTGTCTCAAAACAAGGTAGGGGCAAATGTGGTGGTGCATGCCCTTAATACTGGTACTGTGGTAGGCAGATCCCTGTGAGTTAAGGGCCAGCCTATTTACAAGACCCAAAATAAATAAATAGGGAAAGTTTCATAGTGTTAACCCTGGTTTCTGCAGGTACCTGCGCATATGCACACAAGCATATACATATACTACACCCAGACATACAGACACACAGACACACAGACACACACACAGACACACTAATGCATTTCTATTAAAGAATATCAAAATAAAATGCAGGCCTAGTAACCCTGGTTAAAATAAGAGTAAAGCCATGAAAGCTAGGAGTTTTATTTTTTAATTTTTAAAAATTAATTATTATTATCATTATTACTATTATTATTATTTACCTAATGTGGTGGTGCACGCCTTTAATCCCAGCCCTTGGGAGGCAGAGGCAGGCAGATCTCTGAGTTCAAGGCCAGCCTGGTCTACAGAGTGAGTTCCAGGACAGCCAGGGCTACACAGAGAAACCCTGTCTCAAAAACAAACAACAACAAAAAGAGATGAGAAGAAAAGAGTGTGTAGGTTTAGATTTACACTACTTGTAGAACTAGAGCAGGAGAGTGAAATATTCCCTGTGGAGGACAGTGGATAGTCACCGCAGAAAATCTCTGTAGGGAAGATGGCTAAGCAAGAGACAGTTCCCACAATCCCAGTACTGCAGCACCAGGGCCAGCGTGGACCACTGTGCTCAAACACCCACAATGAGCCTACAAGAGCTCAGCAGCTCGGTGAGAGCAAAGCCCACAAACTTCAGAGGAACAGTTGCGAGGGTTCTCTCCTTTACCAGCCTCTTGTTAGGAAAGTTCCCTTAGAGTTAAAAATAATCGCCTATCAGTGTCCCCCACGCCCACACCCCAGGTTCAAGCAACCTCAAGTAGAAAACATTTAAAACATTGCATCTGTATTAAATATGCAACTCGTGGTATAGCATTTGTATTACACTAGGTACTAGCAATTTAGCTAATCTAGGGATTAAATAAATGATGCAGGCAGTGTAACAGTATGCCATTTTAAATAAAGGATGTGAGCATCCCCAGTATCTGCAGGGGCTCCTGGAACAAACCTGCCATGACGCCGAGGGAACCACTGTACTTTGATAACTAACGAAACTATTGAGAAATAAAGCCCGTTTGTAAAGCCACGGGCTCGCCGGGCGTTGGTGGCGCACGCCTTTAATCCCAGCACTCGGGAGGCAGAGGCAGGCGGATCTTTGTGAGTTCGAGGCCAGCCTGGGCTACCAAGTGAGTTCCAGGAAAAGGCGCAAAGCTACACAGAGAAACCCTGTCTCGAAAAACCAAAAAAAAAAAAAAAAAAAAAAGCCACGGGCTCATACAACAGGATGTGACCTTTCCATTTCAGTCACTGCAAATCAATTCTTCCAGCTGTGTAAGCCCGAAACTTTAAACTTAGCCTCTTCTCCCTTGCTTTCATATTTTAGGCTTCAAACCCATATTCAAAATGCATTCCCTCAGAGTTCAAGCACTTCTTAACACCTCCACCGCAAACCCCCAGGTCAAAACCATTACTTGGATTTTCTTGCCTGTATCCTTCCTCCTTTTTTTTTTTTTTTTTTTTTTTTGTATGTTGGCTGATTTTTTAGATAGGGTCTTGTTCTGTTATCTATGTAGCCCAGGTTGACCTTGAACTTGAGGCAATTCTTCTTTCTCAGTCTCCCAAGTGCTGGGACTACAGGTGAGCCACCAGGTATTGTGAGCCATGGTACCTTGCTCTTTTTGGATCCTTCTGAGTATTTGACTCCGTCTGATGCCCTTTTCAGTCAGTCCATTCTTAGCCCAGCTGCCAGAAAAAAAAATGCTTTTAAATTCTGTAGGTGGCAACCATGTTTATCTTTTGTTCAAGGCCTTTCAGTGACCTCCCACTGTACTCCTCAAAGAGTCAACAAGGCCTTCTGTGACCCCCCTACTGAACCCCTCAGAAGAGACCACAAGGCCTTCTGTGACTTGGCTCACTGCTTCTCTCATCTCATCTGCCACATTCTTAAAATTTTAAATTTTATTTTGTGTGTAGTTTATCTATGTGCGCATGTATGTCTAGGACCACTTTCACGTCTGGTGCCCACAGAGGACAAAAGAGGATGTCTGATCCTCGAATGTGAGTTCCAGATGGTCGTAAGCTGCCAGGGAGGTGCTGAGAACCTGGGTCTTCTGAAAGCATCTGTGCTCTTCACTGCGAGGCAGTCTCTCCAGCCTCAGTCTGCAGTTTTCTCAGCTTACTGTGGAATCACTTACTGAGTTTGCGTCTTGGCACACGCAATGCCAAAACAAGACATCAAAGACCGGAGAAAGACCTGCGGCAGGCAAGGGGGTGTGGAGTTATTTCCAAAACAATGCCCTCTTTGAACAAAGGAAGCATAGAGACTTTATCCAGGAAACCCAAATATACTCACGTAGGAAAATACATTATGGCTGGGGTCATTCCTGAGCAGGAACAGTTAAAAGACGTTCTTCAGCACATTCACTGTAAGGTTCAAGATGGAAAGATGGCAGACACATTTCTAGATGTGCTTATATGAAGGTCAAGAGCGTAAGTTTTCAAAATGGTGAACAGGAGTGCTCGTGGCATGCGTAGCTTAGTAGGTAACAACTCAATTTCTAGTTTCTTTGAGGCTTTTTATCTGGTAGAGATGTTGAAGGTGTTTCTGTATTGATTATGATGTTCATGTGATCTCTGTTCCCCGAATCTATTTATAGAAATGCGTATTGACTTGCATATGTTGAACCAAATTTGCATGCCTGGAATGAAATTTACTTGGTCAGGGTGTGTGCATTACCTAATGTGTTCTGGAGGCTGACTTGGAAACATTTTATTGAGCATTTTTGCATCTATGTTAATAAGGGATATATTTACAATTGCTAAATATTCTTGATGAATTTTCCCTTTATTAACATGTAGAGGTCTTAGCCAGGCGTGGTGGCATACATCTTTAATCCCAGCACTTGGGAGGCAGAGGCAGGTGGATCTCTGTGAGTTCAAGGCCAGCCTGGTCTATAGAGCAAGTTCCAGGACAGCTAGGGCTACTATACAGGGAAACTCTGTCTTGAACAAAAAACAAAAAACAACCCAAAAAAACATGTTGTGGTCTTTTCATCTCCTTTTTTTGGCTCAAGTCTCTTCTCAGATATCAGAATAGATGTTATCAGCTTGTTTGGGGTTTCTATTTGCTTGATAAAATGTTTTCCATTAACTCTTAGTCTGTGGATTTTTTTTTTTTAAACCAGTGAGGTATGTTTCTTAGAGACAACAAAGAGTAGGATCTCATTTTTACATCTAGTCAATCAGTCTATATCCTGGAACTCACTCTGTAGACCAGACTGGCCTCGAACTCACAGAGATCCACCTGACTCTGCCTCCCAGTGCTGGGATTAAAGGCGTTGTGCCAATACCGCCCGGCTGAGGCCACTTACTTTTAAGGTTGTTATTACGAAGTGTTTAGTAATTCCCATAATGTGATCGTTTTTCTGGTTGGTTGGATTATTGTTTGGTTTTACTTTCTTCCCCATTACTATTAAGGATTTGTGGGTTGACTGTGTTGGCATAATGGAGTCCTAGCTCACATCCATTTCCCTACCAATGTGTTCTTTCCTATTCTCTGTGACTGAGAGTCCCTCTGCACGTTACTCCTTTCAACACGGTATTCTGCAATGCCGGCTCAGTGGTAGTGAATTCCCTTACTTTGTGCTTGTATTGACATGTGATTATTTTCCTATACAATTTAAAATGTAGCCTTACCAGATTTGGCAATCTTGGTTGGCAGTTATTACTTTCAGGGCTTGAGATAAGTCATTTGTGCTTTCTTAGCTTTTGGAGTTGCTGACAAGATATCTGATGCTATTCTGACATCTCTACCTTTGGAGGCGACTTGGCATTTCCCCCTTACAGCTTTTAATATAGTTTCTTTGCATTTTTGACATCTTGACTATAATAAGTTACAGAGAGATTCTTCGCTCACATCTATTCAGAATTCTCAATGTCTCCTGTATTTGAATGTCTATATTTTCCCCATAGATCTGGGAATTTTCTGCTTTGATTTTTGTGCCTTTAGTTTTATTTCAGCTCCTTCATCTTTATTATGGATTTCTGGGTCTGATTCCTTGATCTATTCCGGAGTTCTTAGATGATGTACTCCTGTTAATTTAATGTTAATTTTTCCTTATTGGTATTTGAACGCAGTATTTTATCAGCTTTGTGCTCTGTTCAGGGCATCTTTCTTCTTCTCGCTTAAGCCATTGTTGTTTTTTTCCTTTGATTCAATCAATTTTTCACTTCTTAGATGTCTATTTTTTTTTGGTCAAAATTTCAATTTTTTCTGCCATTGACTTTCTTGTCCATTTTTCTGATTTTTCTTCTATGTTGAGGACTTTCTTATCAAAGTCCTATATTGAATTCATCTTCTTGTTTATATTTCCTCCAGATCATTGGCACTTTATCATAAATAGTTTGGTGGCACATGCCTTTAATCCTAGCACTCAGGAAGCAGAGGCAGGTGGATCTCTGAGTTTGAAGAGTTCCAGGACAGGGAAAGCTGACAAGAGAAACCCTGTCTTGAAAAAGAAAGAAAAAGAACAAAATATATATGTTCATCTCATGGTTGGGAAGCAAAGAGAGAGGAAGTGGCCAAGATTCTAATACACCTTCATTTCCCCAGTGACCTAACTTCCCTTTACTAGGTTCTGCTGCCTGAAGATCTTCTTAGAGTTCTAACATGGTTCAAGAGTTGTAACCTGACGGTTCTCTCCTGCCCGCCAATTCCTAAATAACCACTCAGAAGCTTATATTAATTACAAATATTTGGCCATTAGCTCAGGCTTGTTACTAACTAGTTCTTACACTTAAATTAACCCGTAATTCTTATCTATGTTTAGCCACGTGGCTTGGTACCTTTTCTCTTCTTGCTTCCTCTGCATTTGGCTGGCAACTCCTGACTCCGCCCTTCCTCTTCCCAGAATTATTAGTTTGGTCACATTGCCTATACTTCCTGCCAGGCTACAGGCCAATCAGCATTTTATTAAACCAATTTGAGTGACAAATCTTTACAGTGCACAAGAGGATTGTCCTACAGCAAAGATTCTGAAGTCTCTTCCTGATATTCACAACAGTCTTTTAGCTGCAAGCCCCTAGAAAGTCGACACAAGTCTCCTGACATGCAGGATGTTGGAAGGTGCTCTGTGACAGAACACCTGATGAGAGAGGCTTCCACTTTAAAAGGGAGAAATGGAAGAACAATAACTAAAGGTTGGACCAAAGCAAAGCCAAAGCCCAGCAGGGCAAACACCAGACCTCGCAGTTCCATGCCTGGCGAGTAGCATCATTTGGGATCCAAGAGGTTTTGGAATCCAGCAGGACTGCCTTTCCTGCGGCACAAGTGACCTCTCTCTTGGGGCTTCTCCTCTTGGAGACTTCAGCTTTCCCCTGTGAACACCCCATTCCTGGACTCTCTGACATAGTGGAGTCTCCACTGTAACTTAGGTTCCCCCTTCACAGCTTCATACACAGACTCTTCAGGAGTTCTGTTCAGAGAATCTGCCCCTGCCATGCATTGCTTGCTTGGCCTCGGTAGCTTTTTAGAATACAGGTGCAAGTCTTTATGGCCCCTTCATGCTGTGTCTAGCACCACACAGACGACGACGTATGTTTCTGTTACCAACTTGAGATGTATCTTAGCTCCCCTCTACTACAACCACAATCGCCTCTGAGCATCTGCTTGGCTGCACCTGGGTAGTACTTTCCTAGCAAGCCCTGGATGCTTTGGAGGCTCTCTTTGTTCAGGTACTCTTCTTCCTTTCTTTCTTTCTTCCCTTCTTCCCTTCTTCCCTTCTTCCTTTCTTCCTTTCTTTCTTCCTTCCTTCCTTCCTTCCTTCCTTCCTTCCTTCCTTCCTTCCTTCCTTCCTTCCTTCCTTCCTTCCCCCCCGCCCCTCTCTCTCTCTCTCTTGTTTTTTTGAGACAGAGTTTCTCTGTGAAACAGTCCTGGCTGTCCTGGAACTCACTTTGTAGACCATGCTGGTCTTGAACTCACAGAGATCGGCCTGCCTCTGCCTCCCAAGTGCTGGGATTAAAGGCGTGCGCCACCACAGCCTGGCAGGTACTCTATTTTCAAATGAACTTTTACTTTTGTGCACTGGAGCCTTTGGGACTTGTCCTCAGCTCCTTTCTGACAGTCTCATTACAAAATGCACAATTTCTCTTTAATAGCCTCCATCTCTAGCAATTACAGCCACTTTGTCTGAACCTACATTGTTCAGCAAATTTAACTATTGTCACACTTCCCACGGAACAAACTCAACATGTTTTATATATTCCTGTTCTGCTTTCTGCTTTGAATTTTCCCACTAAATGCAGTGAGCAATAACCATACCACAGTCTGAGTAGTATATTGTCTCAAGATTCTTTCCAACAAGATAATTGGTCCATTATTTCAAAACTGAGAAGGCTTACTCAGATTTTCAGGGCGTATGTAGAACACAAGCAGATGCTTTGCCAGAATGTAATATGAGTATCCTCCAGTTCAATTCCCAATCCTTGTTCCTCTCTCAAACCTCATAAGCAGTCTTTACTGTCTCCATTTCTGGGATTAAAGGCTTGCACCACCACCACCCAGCTTACTGTCTCCATTTCTGCTGGCATCATGCTGATCCTCTGAGTTCCCACTAGAATGATCTGTTAAGTTCAGCTTAAAGAATTATAAAAGGCTTCTCTGGGATGAGGCGCCAAGCTCTTCTACATTCCTCCTACAAACCAGTTCCAAAGCCTGTGAACAACACGGTCAGGTTCATCACAGCAACAGTGCCACTGATGAAAGCAACTGTGGGTTTTACTGGAGGGGATCTCCGGGGGCCCTGTGACGCGATGTCAGGCTTCTGTTTGTTTCAAACGGCAAATTGGACGGGACACAGAGTAGTAGCAGTAAAAGTGTGGATTTGTTAAAAGTGAGGGTGAAAGCAGGGAGTGTAAAATCCGTAGAAGAGGAGCAGGCTTGAGCAGATGTGGCCCAAGAGCCCCGAGCTCTTTTCCTCAGTCTAGGTAAAGTGAGGAGCTCAGTCCCGTGGGCAGGAAGGATCCTTACCCCGATTGACAGATAACCTGATAAAACTGTTATTATTGTATTGAATAACCTGCATGTGAGCAGGCCATACATTCCACAAAAGCACATGCATATGACGTCATACATATGCATGAGACGGTAAATAGGACTCTTTCCTAACTGTCACTTCAAGGACAGGCTGGCCTTCACTGCTTGTGCCCAACACCACTTAAGCGGGCCTTGTTCATCTTTCCTTTTATGAGGAAGTACCTGACCACAAGTTACCCACAGGAGAAGAGGTGCCTGCACAGGCATGCACATGTGTACGTATGCTTACACACACACATACACACACACACACACACACACACACACACACACACACATGAATAAGTAAAAATATCTTTTAAAAAGGGCTGAGTGAGATTGCTCATTGGGTGAAGCCATTGCTGTGCAAGACTGCTGACCTGAATTTGGTCCTCAGAACCCACATAAAGGTGGAAGGAGAGAACCGATTCTACAAATTTGTCCTCAGACCTCCCCATGGGTGCTGGTCTCCACACACCAGCATGAGGCAGAGAGAGCTAACTTTGAATGACATTGACTTTTGAAATCTCCAAGTCTACCCGCAGTGACACACCTTCTCCTACAAGGCCACACCTCCTAATCCTTCCCAAATAGTTTTACCAACTGGTGACCAACTATTCAAATCGATGAGCCTATGGCAGCCATTTTCATTTAAGCTACCATAATACCCAATGCCTTTGCTATCCCTTTCTACACGGGAAGTCTTTGTTTTTTTTAAGTGAAAGTGGGAGCTGGAGAGAAGGTTCAACAGTTAAGAGAGTGTGCTGCCCTTCCAGACTTGAGTTCAGTTCCCAGCACCCATGTGAAGTGGCTCACAGCCTTCTATACCTCTAGCTCCAGGGGATCGGATCGATCCAACACCTCTAACTTCTCTGGACACCAACACTCATGTGCTCACATATCCACAAACAGACATATACTCATAATTAAAAAGAATCAAAGAAGCCGGGCGGTGGTGGCGCACGCCTTTAATCCCAGCACTCGGGAGGCAGAGCCAGGCGGATCTCTGTGAGTTCGAGGCCAGCCTGGGCTACCAAGTGAGTTCCAGGAAAGGCGCAAAGCTACACAGAGAAACTCTGTCTCGAAAAACCAAAAAAAAAAAAAAAAAAAAAAAAAGAATCAAAGAAAAAAGTAAGTAAAAAGTGGTTAATTTCACAAAGCTGGAGTTTGGTGACATGTAAGTAACAGCTGAGACGCTCACCTAAATTCTACACATGGAAGCAAAAGCAATACCTCTCCAAGGTGGAACTAGATGGACATGGGCAAGCTTAGGCCAATGGAAGTAAGCAAGAAAACGGGCAAAGAGCCTTTTAGAAGAAATATAAACATGTCACTTTTGGGTTTTATGTAGGCACTCTGGGCTTCTCTGTTTTGGGATAGGATACACTTACATTTACACATTCTAGACATTTAAATAAAGAGGTGTTCTTTGTTCTTTTATCCTGTACTACAGTCAAATCTGTCTGCTGCCAAAACACACCCCAGGGGCTGTGGGTATAGCTCAGTGAGAGGATGCTTACTTAGCATACGTGAGACTCTGGGTTTCATTTTCAGCAATGAAAGAAAAAAATTCTAAACAGAACTAAAGGAAAATGCCTCCAGGGCATGGTGGTGGTGCATACCTGTCTCCCAGAACTTGGGAGGTGGAATGCGGGGGGTGGGGGGTGGGGGGTGGGTGGGTGGGGGTGTGGGGGGGGGTGGGGGTGTCGAAGTTCAAGGTCATCTTCAGCTATGTAGTGAGCTTGAGGACAGCGTAGGCTGCTGAGACTCTCCCTTCAGTCTCCTCAAACTAACAAACAAAGCAGTAAATGTTTTGATCAACACTTTCTTCAAGGCAGAGCACAGTGGCAAATGCCGTTAGCATTCAGGAGGCAGAGGCAGGTGGATCTCTCTGAGTTGAGACCAGCCTGCCTACAGAGTGAGTCCAGGCCAGCTAGGGCTACATTAAAAAAAATTTCCTCAGACTGGGAGTGGTGATTTGTGCCTATATTCTTAGTACTTGGGAGGCTGATGCAGGAGAATTACCAGATCACCATGAGTTCTAGGCCAGTCAGGTTTACATAGTCAGTCCTAGACTTGCTAGGGCTACAAAGCAAGACATTAATCAAACAAAACAAAGCCGGGCGGTGGTGGCGCAAGCCTTTAATCCCAGCACTCGGGAGGCAGAGGCAGGTGGATCTTTGTGAGTTCGAGGCTAGCCTGGTCTACAGAGTGCGATCCAGGAGAAAAAAAAAAAAAACAAGTGGGAAAATTTTTCTGATTATATTGATCTTTGCCTCAAATTTTTCATTCTATGAGATAAAGTATTCATTTGGAATAATTAAGGAACTGAATATTATTTTACTTTATTTTAACAAGGGAGAATATAACTAAACAGAATTTCACTTATGTATGTGTTCCAGTCATATTTTAATAATGATCAACACCATAAGAAAACACAGATTTCCCTTCTCATAATATATAAAAGCAAAAGCTTCCTGTAATAATCATGGCAGCTGTTGGTCAAGTTATTTGAAAAGTTAAAAATGGAAACCAGTTGTGAATTATGTGTATAAATGACTGTATTTATACTTCTGTATACACTATTTTTTCTATTCAAAGGTCTTCATAGAAAATCTAAGATGTAATGCCAGGCATGGTGGATCAAATCAGTATTCCCAGAATTTGGGGGGGTTCAGGCAGGAAGATGGAGTTTGAGGCTAGTCTGGGGTAAGTAATGCCATCCTGCATTTATAAAAGAATTACCACAGAGTGAGATAGTATTTCACTTGTATGATCTGAGTGCTGCTCTAGGGTCTGGGAGTTCAGTGAGAAGCGCTTTAAGGCCATGACCTCAAGAGATTCCTTTTCAGAAAGTGAAGGTAGAATTCTTACCACATTTCCTCTCATTAACCAGGAAATGATTTACTTAGCACCTACCTACCTACTGTCAGGCCCAGTGTGGGCCCTGGGGTTCTAAGATTAAGGATAGTCTTTACCTCCGTAATGGTTGGGTCACAAATACTACAGCAGTCAATTAAAATCTCTAGGTCCTTCAATTCTCCCCCAATTTATAATTTCATCAATTCTTCATCTGTAAAATGGGGTTCATATACAAATTTGTTAGCTTTGTTACCAGCATGAAAAAATATCATGTAGCAATGTGGATCCTGGGTAGTCAGGCTTCTAACCGGCTCACTGACTCCAATCCCCAAAGTAGCAATCCTATTTCATGCCTCAGTGGACTGGCAAATTACTACATGTCCTGGAGTTTCAGGACTACTTGTGACATTTAAAACCTCTAATGCTAAATTGTGGGATGTTGGATCCACGAGGCAAGTACTATGTTTGGGGTAAAAGTAGGCTGCCATGGGAATACAGAAAAAGGACACTTGCTGTTGGGGTTGTAGCCCAAGGATGGAGTGTTTTCCTAGCATTTCAGGGCCTGGGTTCTACAGGAGTGTGGGGATAGCCTGGGGAAGCGATAGGGGATAGGTAATCCTGAGGTAAGATGTAGAGGGGGATTAGTGCTGAAGCTGGGATCCACTTTAGAGAAGCCATGAATACCAAACCAGAGGTTGAGAAGAGATTTTTAAGCCCACTCTTGTCCACTTGCTAAAGCCCATGAAGCTGACTTAGAATAATGTTTTTAAATGAATAAAGTAGGGAAGCAGTTATTGCAGCAGTTATCAGAATATTTAAAACACAAGTGCAATGTATTCATGCATACATTTATCTACTCATCAATAACAAGGTCTAGCAGTAGGTGTAATAACTACTGTCATTTCTGGGGCTGGAGAGTTGGGCCAGTGGCTAAGAGCACTTTTGCTCTTGAAGAGGACCTGGGTTTAATTCCTAGTGTACCTGCAAGGTGGCTCACAACTGTCTGTAACTCTAGTCCCAGAATCAGATGCCCTCTTTTGGCCTCCATGGTCACCAGGCATGAATACATACATGCAGACAAAATACTAAAAAAAAAAAAACCTTTAAAAAATAGCTACCATAATTTCACAATAGCAATAAGGATAGTGTTTTCTAAAATATCTCTAATAACCGGAATACCCTGAATATTTTGATTTCTAATGATTGTAGTAATATTGTTTATTTTATTTTTCGGGTAGTCTGGCTATGTAGCACAGGCCAGTGTGGAATTCTGCACCCTTCTGTCTCTTGCCTCCTGAAGGACTGAGATGATAAGAATGTGCCACTATGCTGGGACTCTTATTTTATTCTTTTTATGTTTTGCCACAATGAGGATCTTTTCTCCCTCTTCTTCGTTCTCCTCCAACCCACTTTAATGTAAACGAAGCAAGCAGTCTACCACTAGGTTATATTCTAAGCCTAGATATTGTTAATGTTGGGATTTATTTATTGCACTCACAATTACAGGACATCTTAAATTTCAGTCAGATATGAGTAAAAAATAAATGTGTATTTTTTCTGGGTCTCAGTTCCACCTACCCCAGCCTCTGGATTATGAGCCCCTGATTATACTCTGTAGCCTCCTAGCAGAGTTCCCTGCATTCAGTCAGATCCCATCTCTAACTCTGGTTAAGCCATTACCCTCCTTAAAACTCTTCATTGGTTCCCTTGGTCTTCACAGTTAAGTCAAAGTTGTTATTATTATTATTATTATTATTATTATTATTATTATTATTATTTTCTATGAGTCACAAATCCCTCTAAGATGGGTCTGTCTCTGCTCCCCAACTTCTGTTCTCTTTTCAAAATAGAGCTTGTCAAACACAGTTCACTCCCTCAACCCCAGATAGGCTCTTGCTCTGCAGGCCAGGCTGTCCTCAAACTCAGAGTTGTCCCCCTCAGACTACTGAACCCTGGGTTTGCAGGCAGGTGCCACGCCCAGCTGTCACCCTGTCTGTCAGTGCTCTGTGACATTACAGCACAATGTGAGCACCGCTCTGGCCACTCTTTTATCACCAGAGTTTCCCAAGTGCCTGGAACACAATCTGCCGAGTCCCAAAGTGCTACACAATTCTAGGGTGTGTCTTTCCTTCTGAACTCGATGTGAATGGCTCTCCTGGGATTGTGTAAGTATCAACCCCAGGCTGACAGTATTTTACTGAAGAATAAACTGGCCTCAGCTGGATGAGGAAGAGGTCTCCAGTGGATAGATTTAGGCAGGCGTCATCCTGGGATTATATGTACTCAGTTTTCTAAATCAGGTATTTTTTTTTTATCTTCTTGCATGTTCGTAATCATTTATAATGCAAAAGCAATTATAATTGCAGGAGCCTTTTCTGATTATAAGTAGAATTGTTTCTTTTACAACTTCGGAGTAAACTTTATGTACTGGATTGGGGTTTATAAACTCTGGCCAATGAGCTAAATCTGTTCTGTCAAATGTTTTTGTGATACTCGGACTAAAAATGATTTTTACACTTCAGAATTACTGGAGGGCAAAAGTCAAAAGAATATTGTATCATGTTCATAAAGTTTTATAGGAACATAGTCACCTTCTTTCATTTAGATACCGTTATGGCTACTTTCCTGTTATGGGGCCAAGTTTTTAGGTTTGTGGACAGAAGAAAGACGCCTGAACCCAGAGAGGTACAGGCAAAGCTTTTATTGGTTGAGATTGAATAGAGAGATGCAGCTAAGACCAAGGGCAAGTCAGGGGTGGCTCCTCAAACAAGGAGGACATGGTAGTCAAACACAGAAAGATTTCCCACCAAAAATTTCCATTCAGGTCCATCACTCAAAAATGATGGGTCCAGACTTGTTTGAGTGCCTATTCCTGAGTGGTCAGTGGCAGGTCCTCCACGTCAGTAAGGAACGAACGCTTGCAGAGTGTTGCTGTCTGGGCAGTGGCTGGGCTCACTTCTAAGCCGCTCATTGGTCAGCTTTGGCTTCAGGTTAAGGCAGGGGTTCTGGAGGCTGGCTCTTCCTCGAATCTGTGCCAGTAGGATGTGTTTATAGCTGCCGTGGCTTTAACTCCAGGGCTGCTTGATCTCTGGGTCCTCACGTATGTCCTTGCTTGATCTCCTTGTGAAAGCCCCAAACAGGTATGATCCCCGTAGGGCCCCCCTCCCAGCAGCTGATTATACTATCCTCCTTTTGGGTAATTCCAGTCTGTCTCATTCTCACTACGATGACATATTTAATAGTTGCCGCAGAGATCGTATGGCTTCACTGAGAGTGGTGGGTCACGCTTACAACCTAGCGCTTGGGAGCTGGGAGCAAGAAGCTCAGTAGTTGAAGATCATCCTCAACTATCCAGTGAGTTCAAGGCCAGCCTGGCATTTAAATAACTTAGAATTCGGTTGACGTAAGACACAATTGCTCCTGGCAGCACCAATTTGATCCCAAGAGAATGTTGGGCTTCGAAGACATTTCCATTTAAAAGTTTTGTCTTCTTGGCACACAATGGCCTACTAGGCAAAGAACTGCTTTTGCCTTGACTGCTGACAGTATGAATACAATGCTGTCCTTTCTGGACTAGTGGGACACAAGGAAAGCGACCACTGTACTCTGCCAAGACAGGGTAGAACGGTCTTTCAGAATTCCTGCTTCTAAAAATGGTCTGTCAGATACTCTAGGCCTGTAGCCAATTTGAATGCACCAACAATGCTGAGAAACATTAGGTGACTGTCCAGGCTGCCAGCTGTCTTGGTCTACTCTTGCAAGATTCCCAAAAGTTGCTTACATCCATCTACCATTTCTCAGGTACCATTATGTTTCTTCTCAGGTCTTTGATGGAATTAAAGACTAACAGTTATAGTTACAACTTAGTATATATATATAATATCTTAGATAAAACATATTAAATATTAGATTCTTTAGGTTCTTTAGGATAGGACACCTTTTAAAATGATCTTTGTAACATACCGTTTACCTATGCTCTAGACTTCTCTGGATTTTAGTATGTGTTTCTTGCTTGATATTGTTGGCATTGATTGTAGTTCCATCTTATCTAGGTCATTATCCCTCATTACTCCTGGACAATATTTGATAACCATTCCTTTGTATGTAATCTTGTATTGTAGATGTATCCAACAGTCTTATTAAATAAGAAACACAGAAACAATGTAAAAGAGAAAGCCGAGAGGTCAGAGCTCAGAGCTAAAATCTCACCCTTCCTCCTGCTGTGTCCCAGCTTCCCGAAAGAGAGCTATTTCCTTGTGTGTCAGTTGTTTCAAAGTCATTCTGCCTTCTCATTGGTTGTAAACCCAAACACGTGACTGCCTCGTCACTGTCTGTATGTACAGCCCTCTAGGTCTTAAAGGCGTATGTCTCCAATGCTGGCTGTATCCCTGAACACACAGAGATCTATGGGATTAAAGGCGTGTGCCACCACTGCCATGCTCTTTCTATGGCTCTAATAGCTCTGACCCCCAGGCAACTTTATTTATTAACATACAATCAAAATCACATTTCAGTACAATTAGAATACTACCACATTGTATCAAGTTAAAACCTTCTTATTTAGACAAAAGGGGGAGATGTAGTGGGTAGCCATTCCAGCTTTGGAAGTTCCAAGCCCCATTGAGGCTTCGGTAACTATCATGCCTACAAGGCGGGGCCAAGAGAGGGCCCTGAAGACCCGAGATCTGGATGCAAGGCTCCCTCTCTTGGTTCCCAGACCCTGGACGCTAGAGGTAGACTGAACAGAGTTCTCCAGAGAACACCGCCAGACTGCACTACACCTTTCCTAGACCCTGTAGCCTATCCCTTCCTTTGTGAGTTACCCCACAAATAAACCTCCTTTTTTGACTACGTGGAGTGACCTTAATAATTTCATCAGTTTCTTTTAGGCATATACATTCAATCTGTGTCTCAAAAAACAAACAAACAAACAAACAACAACTACATATTCTCATTGAGCAAAACACTAACATTTACTTTCCTTTTTTGGGAAGAAAAGGCAGAGGCAGAGGCACCGGAAGTTCAGGGTGAGCCTAAACTCCCTTGTCTCAAAAAAACCAAGGGCTGGAGATAAGATATAGATAGGTGGTACTATATGAAAGACCCTGAGTTTCTAGTTCTAGCACCAAAGAAAAGGAAATTGTACGTGGGTGCTGGAAATTTCATCCGGGTCCTCTGAAAGAGCAGCTGGTGCTCTTAACCACTGAGCCATCTCTCCAGCCCCTATTTCCTATTCTCATCTACCCAAATCTCCTTCCTCTTTCCTAATAGTCCCCCCAGCTTACTTCATGAGTCCCCCTCCCAGATTCTGTATATATGAGAAACATGCAATGCTTATCTTTCTGACTGTGACTTAACATGATAATCTTCTCCGCCATTCATTTTCCTGCAAAGGTCATGATTTTTACCTTTTTGGCTAAATAACACTTTTTTTTTTTTGTAGATAGCATTTTTTTCTCTTTTTTGTTTTTCCTTTCTCCCTCCCTCCTTTTCTTTCTTCCTTTTTTCTTCTTTTCTTTTCCTCTTTTCTTTGTGTCAGGGTTTCATTATTTTAGTCTGGCTGGCCTAGAACTCACTATGTAGATCAAGCTGGCCCTGGCCTTACAGAGATCTATCTGCCAAAGGCATGGCCACCACACCAGGCCAGTACATGTTCTTTTTTTTTTTTTTTTTTTTTGGTTTTTCAAGACAGGGTTTCTCTGTGTAGCTTTGCGCCTCTCCTGGGACTCACTTGGTAGTCCAGGCTGGCCTCGAACTCACAGAGATCCGCCTGGCTCTGCCTCCCAAGTGCTGGGATTAAAGGCGTGCGCCACCACTGCCCGGCATGTTCTTAATTCATATGTTGACGGGCGTGCAGCCTGGTTCCATATCTTGGATACTTTGAATAGTGCCATGATAAACAGAGACACAGAGTTGTTTCCTCCAACAACCCTCCCAGATAGCTTTGCTGTGTCCAGCACAAGCTTTCTTTGAATTCAAGATTCCCCCTGCCTCAGTTCATTCAAATGTCATGTATACTCCGTTCTCTGGTTTTTTTTTTCTTTCTTGTATTTGTTCATTTGTGACAAGGTCTCATGTTTTTCTAGCAGGTCTCAAACTAGCTGCATACCTGAGGATGACCTTGAACTTCTGATCCTTCTGTTTTCACCTCCAGGGACAAAAAACAAAAATAGGTTCCAGCTGGGATATGGTTGTCCATTGGAAATGACCAGGCCCTCAAAGCTTCTGTATTCAGCATTTACTTCTTTCATTTGAACACAAACGTCTATGGAAAGCACACCCCATCTATGGAAAAGGCTCCTGGAATTCCCAGCATCGTGGAGAGCAGAGTTGGGTCGGGAGGTAGTTCAAACTCAGAACACAGTAAGGTAGAGGTGCGCAAGAGGCTTAAACAGCTTCTGTAGTTCCGAGAAGAAAGGGCAATTAAAAATGACCCTGGATGGGGCTGGCGAGAGAGCTCCGTCAGCAGAGTGCTTGCCTCAGAAGCATGAAGACCCAAGTGTGGTCCCCAACACCTGTGTAAAAAACCCAATGAAATGTTGTGTGCTTATATAATTTCAGCACCGGGAGGGGAAAACAGGAGGATTAGCACTTTAAGGCTGACTTTGGATACACAAGCCCTTGCCTTAAAAAACGATAAATAAATAAATGCATAAATAAGTACATGAAAAAATGAACAAACAGATAAGTAAATAAATAATGACTAGATGTTTAAGTATATTCCTTCCTTTAATTTCTACTAAATACTAGCCCTTAACGGAAGGGGGTACACAGCTCCCAGGTCTCTGTACCTTTTATTTACCTCATTTTCTCCATTGTCAACATGGCTGGACAATCTGTTAGCTTGGAGACTGTCAACTCTCTAATTCCAAGGGGGTACAGTGGGGAGCTGAGAGGAGCAATTCACCTCTCCAAACTGTGTGTACAGAGTGGCCCGAAGGTGACGAAGAGCGTGTGCAAGCAAGAATGGGCAGACAGATGGAGGAGATGAGAATGGAGGATCAACCAAACCCAGTTTGCAAGAAAATATCATAAGGAAACCTGGTACTTGATCTGCTGGTTTAAAAGTTAAATAATTCACTTAACGCAGTATGCACACAACATCAAGAAAACGTGTACCATTTAAAAGTTCAGTAGTTGAGTACAAAACAGGGAGCAGATGCTGGGGCTGTAGCTCACTCAGTAGAGTGCTAGCCTCGTGTACATGAGGCCCTGGGTTTGATCCCCAGCATTGTACAAACAGGGTTTCCTTCTTAGTCAGGGTTTCCATTGCTGCAACAAAACACCGTGACCAAAAGCCAAGTTGGGGAGGAAAGGGTTTATTAAGCTTACACTTCAGCATTGCTGTTCATCACTGAAAGAAGTCAGGGCAGGAACTCAAACAGGGCAGGAACTCAAACAGGGCAGGATCCCGGAGGCAGGAGCTGATACAGAAACCATGGAGGGGAGCTGCTTACTGGCTTGCTTCCCGTGGCTTGCTCAGCCAGCTTTCTTATAGAACCCAGGACCAGCAGCCCAGAAATGGCACCACCCACCATGGGCTGGGCCCTCCTCCATGATCACAAAATGAGAACATGCCTTACAGCAGGGTCTCAGCTGAGGCTCCTTCAGCTTGTGTCAAGTTGACACACAAACCACCCAGTACAGTTTCCTTGTCAGACCTGTAATCCCAGCACTCAGAAGTTCAAGGTCATCCTCTACTACGCAGTGAGTTCAAGGCTAGCCTGAATGAAAACATAAAGACAAAGACCAAAACTGGGCCATGAGACCAACCAAACTGGGTTGACTCATTGGGTAAAGGCCCATGCAAAGGCTTGATGACCTAAATGTGATCCCAGGGATACACATGGCAGAGGGACAGAATTGACTTTTGCAGGTTATCCTCTGGTATGCATGCACACATTGTGGCATGCGCCTCCCCCACTACAATAGATAAAATACATTTTTAGAGAGTGAAGCATATTGGTAATTGTTTATGGCTCCCTGTGGTGATATATTGTGTACCCTAATAAGTTTGCCTGAAGATCAGAGAACAGAACAACCCACTAGATTAAACATAGAAGCAAGGCAGTGGTGGCACACACCTTTTATCCTAGCACTCACCAGACAGAGAGCCGTCTAGATTTTTGTGAGTTCAAAGCCACCCTGGACTACATGAGATTGACTCAGTCTAGGAGAGAAACAGCTAGGCAGTGGTGGCACACACCTTTAATCCCAATACTTGGGAGTCACATGCCTTTAATTCCAGCACTAGGAAAGCAGAGACAGGAAATGATATGGGTGGGCTGAGAAAGGTACATAAGGCGTGAGGAGACAGGAACTAAAGTCTTTCAACTGAGGAAAGCTTTTCAGGCTGAGGAGTCCTAGAGATAAGAGGTGACTTGTTCCTTTGTCTCTGATCTTTCAGCATTCACCCCGATATCAGGCTCCAGGTTTTTTTTGTTTTTTTTTGTTTTTGTTTTTTTTTAAATAAGAAGACCATTTAGCAATATGTGTTATAGCTCCCAAATTCAATTTCAGTTTTGGGAAATCCAGAATGGTGTTATTTTGTAAGGTTTTTCTTTTTCTTGTTTAGACTGGGGTCGTCAGTCTTGAGGCAGTCACACCAGTTTGTGGGTACCCTCCCACTTCTCCCAGGAGAAACTGACCAGACCTTCCTGCTCACTGGTTAATGGTTAGAGTTGGTCTGACAGGTACAACAATGGGGGTGAATGGATTACAGCTTTGCAAAGGCCACAGAGAAATTTTGTAAATAGAAATGAAGGCTGTGTAAATATGGTACGTGCACTTTCTCTAATTTCCATGTCCTGGTAGAAAGAGACCACAGCAGACAGCTAACAATCCACAGAATAAGTGTTTAGGGAGGGTACATAGAGGAAGGTGAGGATAGTGTTCGACTGCTGCTTTTTTTTTTTATTTTAAAGATTTTCATTTATTTATTTATTTTGCAGGCAGGGTTTCTCTGTGTTGTTTTGGTGCCTGTCCTGGTTCTTGCTCTGTAAGACCAGGCTGGCCTCGAACTCACAGAGATCCGCCTTGCTCTGCCTCTGAGAGCTGGGATTAAAGGCGTGCGCCACCACCGCCCGGCTAAAGATTTACTTTTTATCTTATGTATATGGGTGTTTGCCTCTATGTATGTATGTCTTTGCAGCATGTTTATGCATTGCCCTTGAAGACCAGAAGAGGGTTTCGTATAGCCTTGGAACTGGTTGTTGGCTGCCTTGTGGGTGCTGGGAATTGAACCGAGTCCTCTGGAAGAAGAGTCAGTGCTCTTACCTGCTGAACTATCCCTCCAGCTTGACTGCTGGTGTTTTCATCTAAAACACTGCTGACCAAGCTTTTGATTTTATGAACTCCCATGTAGTCCCTGAAAGATTGTCAGTGATTGAAAAATCATTAGGACATAATTGAGAGTGAGTTCACTACAAAAGAAGTCAGAATTATTGCTGACACAGGGACAGAAGGGTGTATTGAGGTGGAAATAAAGAGAATTTTGTAGTCTAGGGGCAGGTGAAGGATTCCCTGAAGGGTCTAGGGTGATGGGTGTGTTGATGGGTGGGACGGAATCCAGAAACTCTAATCTTTGTAGTTCTGGTATGAACTTTGTGTAGCCTTCTCTCCTTCATCAGCAAAAAACTGCAGAGGAAGTAGACAGCAGTGTGACAAGGCAGGCAGAGCGGAAATTGGTTCTGGCGTGCTGGGGTTGGTCAGTTCTCGTCATCTTACTGGGTAGACTGCTCCTAAGCAAAGAGAAACCCCCTACCAAGAGGTACCCTCTTCAAAGAACATCAGAAGCCAAACATGGTGGACAGGTCTTTAATCCTAGCACTGAGGGTGAATTCAAAGTCTGACTAGTCTACATAGTGAGTTTGAGGCCAGTCGAGGTTACTTAGTGAGACCCTATTTCAAACAAAAACAAACAAACAAGCTCCTCTAAAATAACAACAGCAGCAGCAGAAGAAGAAAAAGAAAAAAGCAATGGAGAAAAAGGAATAGAAAATAAATTCAAATGTTCTCTTTTGATTTAAGAACTGAAAAGTATCTGTAGCCCAAACAACTTTATATGACTGTCACAGATGCTCATCAACCAGTAGACAAGAAACTGAACAGATAAGTTCACCAGAAAATAATTTTCATATTTTTCCCAAAAAATTTACAATAATTATGCTTTATTTATTGTAAAATTGGCTTATCTTTATTATGTAGTGATTGCCTATTGCCTGCCATGCTAAGAGCTTTGCTGTCATCTTCTTGGTATAAACAGTTTATAGATGAAGATATGCAAAGTTCAATAACTTAAATAATTTCACTAGAGCAGTTGTGATGGCACATGCCTATAATTCCAACACTTGAGAGACAAAGATAGGAAACTCAGCCCCAAACTAGACCTTGTAATCAGGAGTTCAAGGTCATCTTCAGCTGCACATCAAGCGAGAGTCTAGGCTGGGCTACATGAGGCCATGTCTCAAGAAAACAAAGTAACAGCGACAACAAAACCCACCTAAAAATCCAACAAACCAAAAATTTCTCAAATGCATAGAGCTGGTAAGTTGTAGAAGCAGTGTTTAAGTGTTTAGTCCCAAAGCCTATGCTCTTAGTGAACTACTACACAACTTTATGATGTTTATAACAATGGCCAATTACTGTCTAAAACGGACAATAGCCTAAACCATGGCTAAGTAGTCTCATGTAGTAATTTATAGTTATTAAAGTCATGCTTAAAGGCCAGTGGAACAGCAATGTTAGCGACGTAATCTCCCAGTGAAAAAAGCAGGCTTCAAGTCTGTGTACAGCAGGCTCTTTTATAATACATACCCTTTACATGGAATACATGTCTATGCCAGGCTTAGAACCATTACTTGTGGTTATTTTTGCAATTATGAGCATATGGGTATTTTTCCCTTTTTTTTTTTTTTTGTAGCTTTTCTGAGTTTTCCAACTTTATACAATTAACATCAATGACTTCTTTTTGCTGTTGTTTTGTGTTTTTTTGAGACAGGCTTTCCTCTTTCTCTTTGTAGCTCTGGCTTTCCTGGAACCTGCTCTGTAGACCAAAAGAGATCCACCTGCCTCTGCCTCCTGAGTGCTGGGATTAAAGGCATGTGCAACGCCCCCCGCCTTGCCCAGCTTGTTTTTTAAAAATAGAGTCACACTCTATAGCCTAGGCTGGCTTCCAACTTTCAAGCCTCTTGAGAGTTACACAACAATAACATGCACTACTTCTGTAATGGTATTTAAAGTACAGTAGAGAAATACAATAAGCAGAATAAGAAATACATCGTCCATTTCGTGGCAGATCACAGATGTGGGAAAGGAAGGCTGAGAAGTGTGCCTTCGCATGCAGATGCAGCGCAGGTGCAGGCCTGTTGCAGACATGCTTCCTAATTTCCCACCAGTCAGCACCACCTTCCCAGGACCGTGAGGGAGCACAAGCCCCCCCTGCCTGCGCCTTTTCCTCCTTGCAGCCCTTCCCTTTTCGGCTCTGGTGAGTCTTATTTTCTATCTGTTCTACACCATGGTCTCCTCTTTCCTTAGTCTCCACTTTCTCCACGCCTCATCGCCTTTACATTTCAAATACCTGCAGGCCTGGACACAGGTCTCTCCATCATCTCCCTCAGAGGGAGAAAATAAATGACTTCAAGAGCCGGGCCAGTGACAAATGACTGAAGCTGGCTTGATTTCGCTGTCAGCCCTTGTCAGCCTAACCCAGTCATCTCTGCTTCAGTCGGTGTCAATGCAGCAATTGCTCAAGGGGAAAAACCTCTGGGACATCTTCTTTTCTCTATCCTTCATCTGCAGCTTCACCCCCTGGCACACCATACGTTAGGAAATCGTGGGATTTAGTTTGTTCTGCTGTAGTTTCAAAGTGCGGCTTTTTTTTTTTTTTTTTTCATGCTAGATCTTGTCAGGATGGCCTGAACTCTTAAGCCTCAGTCCTCTTTTAGCTGGCATCACAATGTATCTTGAGGGGGTGGGAAGAAGGTTTGGTGGGGGTGGTTAAAGCACTGCCTGAGAGACTGAATTTCAATCTCTGGGGCCCAAGTAAACCTGGATGCAATAGCTTCCATATCAGTAATCCCTGTGTTCCCAATATAAGGTGTATGCTATAGAGCAAAACTCTATTTTAAAAAAAGCAAAACCACACAACCCTCCCCCTTCCCACCAGAAAAAAAAAACAAGAGGTAATTAATATTAACTGTGTAAGTTTGGAAAATTCAGAAAAGGTACAAAAAGGTGGGAGGCAGAGACACGGGAGCCCCAGAAGCTCATGGGCCAGCTAGCCTGTGTACCCAGAGGAGACAAGAGCAGTCCTGTCTCAAAAAGGGTAGAGGCAAGGATTGACACCAGAGGTTGTCTTCTGATCTACACACACACACACACACACACACACACACACACACACACACACACTCATACACTGACAAAAAGGTGTATATGTATGCATATGTATATTCTGAGACCTATCTGGAAGGGGCCTACACTCATATTACATCTGCATATACATGTATATGTTTGAATTTCCCCCTTTTTATTTTTCACTAGTTTGTACATCTGTGCCCTCACTTATTTATTTATTTTTTGGACAGGTTGCCCAGGCTGGGCTCAAACTTCTAGGCTCTTAAGTAGGTGGTACTATAGGAACATTCGGCTGCACCTGGCTTTCGCTCTTTTTTGTCTGTTCGTTTGTTTTAGACATATTCTCTTTGTGTAGTCCTGGCTGCTATGGAATTTGCTATATAGACCAGGCTGGCCTAGAACTCAGAGATTCTCCCGTCTCTGTCTTCCAAGTGCTGGGATTTGAGGCGGCCACCACTATGCCTGGCTTCTTTTGCTCCTGTTTTTTCCTGTCTTTTGCTCGTATTCTTAGTTGATCTTCAGGTATTACACACACACACACACACACACACACACACACACACACACACACACACAGCCAGGCAGCTGCACTTATCTCTGAATTTGGAATCAGAACTCCAGAATGTGGTTCTGGTTTTTTAAAATAATTTTTATTGTGAAGGTAAGATTTATCCACATTGGATGAATTGATTTAATAGTACTAAAAGGCGAATTCACTTTTGTTTCCTAGCAGTCAAATATTTGGCAACTTAAGGAACAACAACAACAAACTTGTGCTTGGGGTCAGCTTGTGGTATTTGCTACAAAGCCTGACGACCTGAGTTCAATTCCCAGAACCCCCATGGGAAGAACTGGCTGCACACAGCTGTCCTCTGTCCATCACACGTCGAATGTAACAGGCGGTTGTATCTCTATGCATGCATCATGTACACATGCGCAACAGTAATACATACGTCTGTTTGCTTGTTCTGTCCACCTTGTTAATCTCGGCTAGTAACGGCTCAGGAAACACTGAAAAACAGGAAAATAAAATTCTCTTCTTAGTTTTCGTCCATCTGTAAAGAAAACACACAGGCAGAATGAAATGAATGTGTTACGGTCTGGAGGTAGCTGACTAGACTTGTTTCTACTGAAGTCAGTCTTACTCATTTTCCAAGACCTCAGTTCATAGAATTATGTTTTTCTTTCAAGCTTTTACAGTATTGACTCATGTAACTAGAAATAGAGCCTCAGAACTGCTAAGTGTTACTTTCTGTATTAGTTTTTTTTCTCATCTAGTTCAAATGACATAAGCAAAATACCTTTTTAAAAAGCTTACACACAAAGTCCTACTGACAGACGACCTCCATTAAAGAAAGTTTAATTTAGCAGGCGAACAAAGACCTTATAGTTCTACTGTACAGCACCCGACAATTTCTCCATCCACTTCTACTGTTGTTCCATTAATCTCACTTACACTCTGGAAAGTATAATTTTATAATTGTAATGTTAATGATTATTTCTAGTTCAGTAACTACATTTGCTTTAGAAATCAATTATTTAAAAGTTTCACACCAGAGTTGTGTTGTCTGTAGTATGGAATCTAAATGTATTTTCTTTTCTTTACACAGAATGCTGTTTTCTCTCCTTGTTTAGAGAGTTAAGGCCTTTAGGAAAAACAATCAGATCATCCGGATTTGGGGACACTGTAGTTGTTTCTAGTAATCTTAATCAGTGCTACTAAAAATCTTCATACAAATTGATTTGAAATACCATTAGACTTGGCTAGGAGCAGTGGCTCATGCTTCTTGTCCCAGCTACTCAGGAGGCCGAATGAAGCAAGAGGATCACTAAAGCCAGGAGTTCAAGACCAGCCTGGGCCATAGAGTGAGACTTCTGCTTAAAAAACAAACAAAACCCCTAAACAACAATCCTTGTAAGCTGTGTACATATGTGTGTTCATACATGGCTGTAATCCTGGCACTTGGGAAGCTGAGTCTGGAAGATGATAAACTTGAGGCCAATCTATGCTATGTAGTAAGATTTGGTCTACAAAATAACACAAAAACAAAACAAAAAAGCCACTATACACATACCACAGAAATCTCATTAAACTCGTTATAATATATGTTACCAAAGGAGTATCATGAAATCAAATAAAAAGTAAGTGATCTCAGTGGTTATTGCCTCACGTAAGAGTTAGCTATAGCCAGTGTGCTTATGCCTGTACCCCCCAGCACTTGGGAGGCAGAGGCAGAGGCAGGCAGATCTCCTTGAATTCAAGGCCAATCTATGCTACTTAGCAAATTACAGGCCAGCCATGGCTGCAGAGTGAGACCCTGCCTCACACAAAATTAAATAAAACGAACAAAACTAAAAGAAAAACAAACAAACAAAATAATTGACCAGGCAGCTGTAATAAAATCTTGATGTCTGGATCTTACTCAGGATTCTGATTTAATGGGTCGAACACTGGAATTTATAAAAGGTTCTAGGTGATGTTAAAGGTTCCAGGTGAATCTGAAGACCTATCACCGAGACCACTGGATTAGGCTGTAACAACTCAAGATGGCGTTTTCTATAATTGAGGCTAGCTGCTTATATGACAAAGGTGACAGTACATTCCTGCCATATCACTTTCCCAGAACTACATGCAACACACAGTAAAAGTGTATATGTTTTAGGTATATGGTTATAGCTAAATAATATCTATGTTCCCATATTCCTTACTAAAGATATTGTGGAATGTATCTATGAGGTAATGACATTGATATTTTATTTTAATTTTCTGAGGAAAAGCCTTAAAACAAATCTCCTAACTCCACATATTAATACTTGTAAAAATTATAAAGCAGTATGAAACTACAGTCCACCAATAACATATAATGGCTAACTCAACCAAAATATGTAGTGGAAATCGAAAGCTTCTAGTGATTTTCTTAAGAGGCTAGTAAAAATCTGCTACTTTATTGCTCAGAATCTTTTCAAGGTAGATAGATGATTGTCCTCGGGATGGAATTTGGTCCTCAACTAAGTTTATCACAGTCTGCCCTATCTCTTTAGCTGGACTTCTGGTTCCAGTTCAGTCATAAACAACTTGCTGTTCCCAGGCTCACCTGTGTGTGTGTGTGTGTGTGTGTGTGTGTGTGTGTGTGTGTTATGAGAGACTGAACCTAGATCCTCACACATATCAAGACAGCACTCTAGGGGCTGGAGAGATGGCTCAGAGGTTAAGAGCACCGACTGCTCTTCCAGAGGTCCTGAGTTCAATTCCCAACACCCACATGGTGGCTCACAACCATCTCTAATGAGATCTGGCTTCCTCTTCGGTGTACATAATAAATAAATAAATCTTAAAAAAAAAAGGACAGCACTCTATTACTAGGCTATATGCCTACTACATCCCCCACCCCCATTCCCTTATTGGATACATTCTAAAGATCAAGGTGCAGCATATAGCAGATGTGCTGTCTGTCACTGTGCATCTGCGGGAAAGTAGCATGGCTACTTCGCCTTTGCCCAATACTATCTTAACTTCCATTTAGTGTATCTGAGCAGGTATACGTTTCTCTGCAGAGAAAGCAATTTGGAGTACCTGTAAGGAAATGGGTGCTTGCTTTAATAAAACTAAACCCCGTTCTCATTTAGCAAGAAAGGAAAAATCCTAGTGCCAAATTCCACCTTATGACCCCAAATATGATTCCGTACCAATCGTCCTTCTCTGGGTCTCTGACTAAAGATAGTGATAACACTGCCTGCAACATGCAGGCCCAGCTATGGGGGGTATGAATTGCAGCATAGCTGTGGCCAGTCTGCAGTAGTGGAAAGTTTTTCCTCTGGACAAACAGAGGGTAACTCAAAACTTGAGAATTTGTTTCATCTGATGTTTCGTCTTCCATCTGGATGACAACTCCAGATTCAGTTGCTTAAATTAACACGTATCTAATATCTTTCACAAACTCTGTGTGGGTCAACAGGTTCTGCATGGATTCTGACATGTGTTGGCTGGGCCTTTAGTCTTCTCGGGGCTCAGAACGCAACATTCAAGATGATCTTACTCACACGGAAGGCAGGTGGGTATGGTTGTTGGCCAGATAACAGCTTGAGATGTTGGTTGATGGGCCTTGAAACTTCTCTACACGGCTTCAAGTAGCTTGGATCCTAAGAGACACTGTTCCAAGCATGCTACCCTATGCAGGAGTATTTTTTTCCCCCTGAGACCGAGTTTCTCTGTGTAACAGCCCTAAGTGTCCTGCAACTTGCTCTGTAGACCAGGCTGGCCTCAAATTCAGAGCTCCACCTGCCTCTGCCTCCTGAGTGCCTGGCAGAAGTAGTCTCCACTTAGAGACTAACAAGTGGTTTTTTTTTCCTTGTATGGATAGTAAACTTCTCCTTTCAGAGGAAGCCCTAGTCTCTCAGAGCCCTCAACCGGAGAAGGATTTTAGGATATACCTAATAGATGTAGTAAGTACTCTCGTGATATGCACTCATATAAATTGCAGTGGTTACAGGATTGTAACTCGGTGACAGTTCTTGTTTAGCATTCTAGATGCCCCGGGTTCCATCTCCAATGCTGAAAAAAAAAAAAAAATAAAGTGGAGCGTGGTGGTGACCTGTCATAGTAGAATGTCACTGCAGTTGAGTGGAACACTCAAGAAGGAACGGTATGCATGTGGTACCTGCTTACACATCACTTAAGACCAGAATGGAATCAGGTGTGGTAGCACATGCTTTTATCTCAGCCCCGGGAGGCTGAAGTGGGACTGCCACACGTGTGTGACCAGCTCAGGCTGTGTCGTGAATTCTAGGACAGTTTGGACTCCATAGCAAAAGAGTCTCCACAACTCACCTTATCAACCAAACAGAAAGTCAGCAATGAGGGCTACTAACTTGCGAAGTTTTATTTAATTACAAACGTAGTGTTTGTATAACCTGCCAGCAGGCTCAGGCCTGGGGAGAAATGACTTCTCCTTTTCCTGGTCAGCCATAACAACACTAAATGGACCCAGTAATCCTCACGGGCAGCAATTATGAGAGAAGAAAAGGTCTTCAGTGTGAGAGGGAGTGAGAGGGAGGCATGGGAAGCGTTGGAAGGAAGAAAAGAGCGAGAGTGGAAATGATGTCAACACAGCATCCTCGTATGGAAGTCTCAAAAAATTAAAAAAAAAAAGTTTGACTTTCTCACAAGAGGAAGCAAATTAGAAAGATGAATTTCCAGCCTATACTTTCCTAAGTTATGCTAAAGAGGAGTTAAAATTCAAAATCCAGAGGTATACAAAGGTGCACTGCCAGTCTCATAAATTGTACTTTCCTTATAAGTTATCATTTAACCTATATATTTACAAAGTGCCAAGGGGTTACAATTGAGTGGATTGTTCTCCTGATAAAGAAAATTCCATCCCTTCTCTGTTTTCATTTTTTCTTTGTATGTAGGTAAGAGTTCATAGATCAATAGTCTTGATTTCAGTATGAAATTACATTCTTTTTGCTTGAGTTCTTCTGAGTTATGCAGCAAGCTTCCTGTTCTGAATTCACCCTCCCCCTGTCTCTTTCCTTGGGACTGAACCCAGGCCCTCACACAAGCTAGGTAAGCATTCTTTACCGTTGGGCTACATATATTCCCAATCTTTAAAAAAAACAAAAAAACAAAACAAAAAAACAAAAAAACAAAAAAAAAAACAAATATTTTTCTTGTTTTGTATGTGTGAGTGTTTGACTTCTATGTATGTTCATACATCACATGCATGCTTGGTACCCACAGAGGGCAGAAGAGGGTGTCAGATCCCCTGGAATTGGAGTTACAGATGGTTGTGAGTCACCAGGTGGGTGCTGGGAACTGAATCCCGGTCTTCATAAGTGGTAACAAGTGCTCTTAACTTCTGAGTCAATTCTTCCGCCCCTCTAACCCCTTTGTAACTTTTTTCTTTTGAGATAAGATTTCATTAAGTTGTCCAGGTAGGCCTTGAATTTGAGATTATCAGGCCTTAGCTGGAATTATAGGCTAACCACCACACCCAACTTTTCTTTCTCCCCTTTGTTATCTGTTATGGCCTCAATGTATGCTTAAGATAAAGAAAATTTAAAAAAAAATCTTTGGGCTTAATTCCAAGATGTTGATATCAGATAGATACGAATTAAATGGCAATATGAAACTAGAACTTAGCCGGGCGGTGGTGGCACATGCCTTTAGTCCCAGCACTTGGGAGGAAGAGACAGGTGGATCTCAAGGAGTTCAAGGCCAGCCTGGTCTAAAAAGTGAGCTCCAGGACAGCCAGGACTGTTACACAGAGAAATGGAAAAACAACAACAACAACAACAACAACAACAACAACAACAACACACACACACACACACACACACACACACACACACACACGTAAAGAAACTAGAACTTGGCTTTCCAAAAGGTAAGCTTCATCCTCCCCTCCCATTTTCTCTCCTCCCCATTCCTCCCTTGTGTGTATGATACAGCTCAAAAGGTACTACGAACTTAGCTGCTGATAGCTCATATGAAGGCTTTTGATTAGACAAACTTCCACTAGTAACATCAAAGATGTCAACTGATAAAACTGGTTTTCATATCAAAATGTCCATTTATAACAGAATTTTCCTCACTTCCAATGGTAGCAAAGGCTTTCTGGCCTGAAAAATTAAAGGAAGTGCATTCAGTGTTTGACTTGATCCACACAGTAGAGTATACATAGAGTATTTACAATGTACACTATCTTGTTAAGGAGCTCACGGACCGATGGGTAGAAAGTTTAGCCCCAAAGATCTCTCAATATACTGTGCATCTAAACGGCGATCTACAGGGATTGCCCTTTAACCGGGGCTGGGCCAGCCTCAGGTTTCCTCTTCTGCTTTTATTATGCTTCTTTCTGTAATGAACCTCCAAAGAAAAACAGGAGGTAGAAAAATAAAACTGGAAAATGATTTAGAAAGTCTACAACTTGTTTTGAAATAATTAGCTAGTTGTCCTGTACCTACTTTGGTTTCCCAGGTAAAAGAGTCTTACCAATAATCTCAAAAATGCGGGAGACACAAACCTTAGCCCAGATCCTCCAGACTGTTGAACTGTGACCACACTGATGTGGACATTTTTATTCTTTGAACTGTGGCCGCACTAATGTGGGCATTTTTATTCTTTTGACTGTGACCACACTGATGTGGGCATTTTCATTCTTTGAACTGTGGCCACACTGATGTGGGCATTTTCATTCTTGCTGTCTGCTTCTTTTATCGGAAGGTATTTAATCCACAAATTACTAGTGCCTATAAACTAGAAATATTAACTTAAACTATCTACCCAAATCCAAGGAAGCAAAATCTTACCAGAGGATTTTGGTAGCTTAGTCATGTCCCCCACATTTAAAAGAGAGATGTGTGAAAGTTTTCTTCATCCTGCAGGGACACTTCACTCCCTTACTTCAGACTTATTCACCGAGATCTGAGGTGTTTTAGTCTTTTCAGGGATTTCAGCATCAGGGGGCCACTGATGTTACCTCTATCCCTAAGAGTTCACAAATGAGCAATTCACAGAATCAGAAAAATGTCTGCCTCATCTTTGGAATATGTAAATCCATTTTTGAGGCAACTGAATTCCTTCTTAAAAGCAGTTTTTTGAGTATTTAAGAAAGGTGTAATACTAAAGACACTTCTTTGCTAGAATCTTTTCTGATGTTGCTTCTCTCAAATATCCACAGTTAAAATCCTGTTTACTTTTCCAGGATATTTCAAATAACTCTTTTTCCAATAAACTATTTCATTTCTCGAACCAATCTCAAGGTTTTTATTGGATTCTTTCAAAGTACTTCCTTTTACTTGATCCGGTCTTTTGCTTCGCTTTCATTTTAGGAACCTGGGAGTATTTTAAATACGTACTTTAAAGTCTTATCCAAGAGAATACTAACAGGTTGAAAAACTACCTCCCCACGCTATTTTTTTCTTCAACTAATGCCTTAGGTGTAATGCTTTGCCGTTAGCAGAGTCGGTGAAGAGAAAGACAGTACTAGACTATGACAATCTGTACTGGCTTCAGACCCTCATTTTATTTTATTTTTTTAAAAGCAATCTGAGAAGGAGGCAAACTTTCACACTGGAAAACTGAGAGGCAATCCCCCTTCCCGTTTCCAGGGCCCAGTAAATCCCGCCTCCACGGCTCTGAGCAGCTGTCTCAGGAATGAATCCTCTTCTCCTTAGAATGTGGGAGAGCTCTGCTGGGGCGGCAGCTGCGAGGCAAGGAATCCTCCGGGTCGCTGTCCCTCCCCTCCGAGCCGCGGCAGCTGCCGGGGCATCCCAGTGGAACTCTCCCCCCACCATCCCTGCCAGCGCCTCGGGCGAGCAGCAGCTGAGCGCGGATCAGGGGTAGGGAGTGCTCCCCGGAGAGGCTCCAGCGCCGCCACCCCAACGACTCCCAGGTCCCTCAGGTGGCCTCCTTCCAAGTCCAACAGGAGGACACCTTGGCAACGTGGGGCGGGGTCCCCTCGGCACCCGGAGACCTGCCCTAGCGTAACAACACTAGCCTCTGCGCTGCACCAAGCAAGGTCTGGGCGAGCGAGCGAGTGCAAGTGACGGTGGTGGGGGGAGCCAGGGGGCTCGGCACTACCTGAGCAGCGCGCTCCCGAGGCGCGCGCCCCCCCCCCGCCAGGAAGCGCGTGCTCGGCTCCATCCCCTCCCTCCCTCCCTCCCTCCCTCGCGGTGCCCGGGCCCGCCCGTGCCCCGTGCCCCCCACCCCACCCCCCCCCCCCTCCCCAACTCCGCCGCGCGCGGCCCCCTCCGCCGGGGCGCCCGCTCGCCCCACCGCCGCCCGCGCGCCCCCGCGCGCTCGCGCACGCGCACGCCGCGCCGGGCAGCCCTCGGCGCTGTCATGGCGGCGCGGAGCCGCTTCCGTGGGCACAGGGGCAGTCCCGCGCGCTTGGGCCGGGCGGCCCGTGGCAGTAGCATCCTCAGCCCCCGCCGCAGCGCGGGGCGCGGCGTCGCGGGCGCCCGCAGGAGCCGCTCGAGCAGGGCCGAGCGCAGGGGTGGGGCGGCCTAGCGGGGCGCGGGGGTGAAGGGGGGCGGTGGGAGACCCCTGGAGTTCTAGGCAGCCGCGGGCTCCCGGGCAGCGGACTAGGCAAACTTGGAGGCTGCGACCAGGTGCATTGACCTTCCTTCTCCTCCTCCTCCTCCCCCGTCCCTCCTCGCCTCGCCGTCGCGCGGGGCCTGCCTTCCCGCCCGCCCCGACACACACACACCGCACACCTCCCTCTCCCTCCCGCCCCTGTGCGCCGCTCAGGTGCCGCCGGGGCGAGGTGCTCCACTCCTCCCCCTGGGCCGAGCGCGGCGGAGAATCACCGCCCCCTTCCCCCGCCTTTTCCTGCCCTGGATCTCCGCGGCCGCCGCCGCCTCCGTCTCTCTGCGCCCCGGCGGGGGTGAGGACGAGGCCGGAGTCTCGGGGGTGAGGAGGAACTTTATCCCCCCCAGGGGTGGCGGCGGGGGTGGGGGTCCCCCCTTCCCGGCCCCCGCGACAGTTTCCCCGCGGTGCACCTGCCTGCGCCCACCACCTGCGCGGGGTGGGGTGGGTGGGTGGGTGGAGGGGGGGGGAGGCGTGAACCCGCCCGCGGGCCTGGAGGACCCGCCTTCGCCAGCCCCGGCTCCGGAGCCCGGGAGGAGCGGCCGGCGGGCCCTGGGCTGCCGAGAGTAACTTATCTGACGGACAGTAACTCTTTTCCCTCTCCTCCCTAAAAAATCCCACGGCGGCACCCAGCCTCGTTAACATATGTTTAATCTTCCAATAGGGTTTGGCGTTGTTGTCAGCCTCGGGGAGAGAGATTGGACAAATAGTCTCCAGGAGGAGGAGGAGGAGGAGGAGGAGGAAGGCGACGCCAAGGACTTTCCACATCAACTGCTTTTGGGGGGTTTCTCCTTAAGTTGGAAACAGAAAGCCCTTCTGGCTTTAGCGTTGGCGTGGGTCGCGCCTCCCGTTGTGCAGCGGCTGCTGGCCCAGGGTGACTCTTGAGTTGTCCTTTCTCGGGAACTAGCCATGGCTAGTGAAGACGACCGTGCCCCTTCCCGGCCGCCAACAGGTGATGACGGGGGCGGTGGAGGGAGTGAAGAAACCCCTGCCGAAGGGGGTGCGCTGACTCTGAAGCCGGGGCTCCCCATCAGGGGCATCCGAATGAAATTCGCCGTGCTGACGGGCTTGGTTGAAGTTGGAGAAGTGTCCAATAGGGATATTGTAGAAACTGTGTTTAACCTGGTAAGTAGATAAATAATTTAGTAAGCATATACTTTTTCTCGGTGAGTTGGGGAACAAGGCGAAGCTGGGGGTCATGTGCTTCACTCAAACGAATGGCTTTTTCCACAGAGGGACACAAAATTCCACTTGACCTAAATGAAACAATTACTTGTATTTCAGTTTAAAGAGAATTATGCAAAAACTTGACACTTCAGGTTTTGAATGAACGGATCACTTTTGTGCTAAGGGAGCAAATGTTGATGTGCAAGTGTATTTGTGTGTGTGTGTGTGTGTGTGTGTGTGTGTGTGTGTGGTGTCAGGTGTTCAATGGAGAATTTGGCTGTAATTCCCTCCCCCGGAGTGTATGTTTTAAGCGTGCATTTCTATTTAACATTTTAAATGAGTGACTTTTTTGGACTTGGGAGCTAATATATATATATATATAAGTCTTTGCCTAAGTTATGTTTTGCCATAGTTAGTTTTAAATACAAAATTCATGCCCATAGTGTTAATAAACAGCTAACATTGCAAATTAATATTTTTAATTTTGACTAGTTTTAGTTTTAGAAATAACTAGCAAAGGTTAAATTTTGGAGTGAATCTAGCGTAAATATTTAAAGTGATCTTATAATAATTGAATGGTAATTTGAAAAAGGCTTGAGGCAGCCACAGTATGAGCTTTATGTTTTTGTAAATTCCTGTGTAGCAGTAAAACACACTTGGTCATTGGAAGTTGCTGAGTATACTATGGTGGGCTATGACTGTTATTTTAAGTGGATATGAGATACTTTTCTTTTTTTCTTTCATTCTATTCTTAGAAATTACCTTTAGTGGAGTGTTCTTAGACTTTTTAATTTTCTGTTGCTTGTCAACTTAAAAGAGTCAGAAAGAAGTCTGGCTTTAAAATAATTTCCTCTCTTTCACTCAGCAGTGTTAGATGCCGAATATAAATAGTTGTAGTAACTGTTTAGCAGCCATCCTTTTTCCTCTGTGTTTTCAAGGTTAGACCTGCCTTACTCCAGGCAGTTAATTATTTCCTCCAGTAGGCCTTTTCTAGTGGTCAAGTCATTTGCAATACAGATTCCAGAATGACTAAATAGGTAGGTGAACTCACTTGCTTTTTGTTGTTGTTTGTTTTTTTTTTGAGACAGGGTTTCTCTGTGTAGTTTTTTGTGCCTTTCCTGGAACTCGCTTTGTAGACCAGGCTGGCCTCGAACTCACAGAGATCCACCTGGCTCTGCCTCCCAAGTGCTGGGATTAAAGGTGTGCGCCACCACCGCCCAGCAATTCACTTGCTTTTGAAGCAAGAAAACTTGAGACCGTATTTTATTTCTCTACTGGATTGTTGTATTCTCACTTTAGATATAAATACTGACAGACACATTCATACATGCATTTTGAAACTATATATTATGGAAATGACCAAATATACATAAAATTGAGTAGTATAGTGAATGCTATATCCATCATCCAGCCTCAACATTTTGGAGATTTTTTTGTGTTTGGAGCTTTCAACAGTGAGATAAAACACGGGTTCTTCTATCCTTTACATCCAAAAAACTTTTTTTTTTTTTTTTTTTTTTTTTTTAGTTTCTTTTTCCGAACTTAATGTACTGTGGATGGTAAACAGAAATCTGGTAGTGATACAGTCCATACTTAGTTGTTTGTATGTGAAAACACAACGTTCTTTGGCAGGAAGATTGAGACTCCTCTGTTCTTTGTAGTGTGCTATGCTGGGGTGGATGACCAAACAGGAATCACTTTCATTTTTATCATTGAAGAAAATCTAAATTCTGTACTAATGGTTTGCTGAGGTGTAGGCCCGCTAAGGCTTTTAAGGTTAGGCCCCTCACGGTTGCACGTTTGTAGTCAGTGGCAGGGTAGAAAGATGGACAGTCTGTCCATCACACTTCCTCTTCTTCCGCGGTCCTTCTCTGTAGGGTCGGGAGAGTGGCTGAGAGGAGGAGCTGGCGGCTCCTTGCCTTTGTCATCCTTTAGAGTGCTTTGTATGACTAAAATAGGGGCTCTGAGAAAATTAGGGGGACTCACATCCAGCTGGTTCATCCTCTTGTTACTATTGCTGGGTCCCATCCTAGTGGATGTAGTGTGAGTTGTGGTTCTGTTACAAGGAGGAAGCATCTGTTCTGGGCTAGGCGCCGGGCCAGGTGGCTTGATTATTTAAGTCCTTTCTGAATAACTCTTCTAATGCATATGTGCCATTTCAAAGATGAGGAAACCGAGGTACTGAAAGGTTACATAGATGGCCTACAATTTGCTTTTTAGGATTAGTCTTTTCAGGAATATATCTGTCACGTGAATTGGTGTGGAGTTGTTTTCATCTCTAAGTAGCTCTTATGTACCTCTGGTATTGCTTTCCGAAAAGGACGCAGCGGTCATTCATCTTGATAAATATTCATGGCTGAACCTTCACCAGTGGATTTTATCCCGTTTTTCTCCCCAACTTTCAAAACACTTTCTACAATATTGCTTTAAAAAGACCTTAAAACTAAACATAATTGTTTTACTCCTTCACATCATTGATTTCTCATTCAGTTTGTGCAGAAAGTTGATTAACTTTTTTCTTTTCTTCTTTTCTTCTTTTTTTGTGCATGTGTATGTGTTTGTGTGTATGTACTGGTGTATGTATGTGTGTAGGCCAGAGGTTGATGTCTGGTGTCGTCCTCAATGACTTCACCTTATTTATTTAAAATATTTTATTTATTATTATCGTGTGTGTGTGTGTGTGTGTGTGTGTGTGTGTGTGTGTGTGTGCGTGTGTGTGCGCGCCATGGCATGGATGTGGAGGTCAGAGGGCAGATTTTGGGTGTTGGTTCTCTACTTCCACCTTGGTGAGGCAGAGTTTCTCTTGTTTTTTTTTTTTTTTTTTTTTTTTTTTTTGGTTTTTCGAGACAGGGGTTCTCTGCGTAGCTTTGCGCCTTTCCTGGGACTCACTTGGTAGCCCAGGCTGGCCTCGAACTCACAGAGATCCTCCTGGCTCTGCCTCCCGAGTGCTGGGATTAAAGGTGTGCGCCACCACCGCCCGGCTTCTCTTCTTTTTTTTATTTTTTATTTTTATTTATTTATTTATTATGTATACGGTGTTCTGTTTGCATGTATCCCTGCAGGCCAGAAGAGGGCGCCATATCTCATTACAGATGGTTGGGAGCCACCATATGGGTGCTGGGAATTGAACTCAGGACCTCTGGAAGAGCAGTCAGTGCTCTTAATCTCTGAGCCATCTCTCCAGCCCGAGTTTCTCTTCTTGTTTGTGCTGCTCTCTGTACTCTGGGCTGGCAGGCCCTTGCACTTTGGGGTGATTCTCCTGTTTCTGCCTCCTTCCTCACTGAAGGAGTGTTGGGATTGCAGATATGAGGCGGAGCATCTGCCTTTTTGTGCATTCTGGGCATGGAAATCAGATTCTCCACAAGTGCTTTTACCAGTTGAGCCATCTGACTGGCCCCATCTTTTTTTCCACCCCCCTGAGACAGGGTTTCATTGTGTAGCTCTGGCTGTCCTGAACTCTCTGTAGAACAAGCTGGCCTCCAACTTGGAGACCTGGAGTTGTATCGGTGTTCTGCCTGCATGTGTTTCTGTGTGAGGGTTCTGGATCTCTTGCAGCTGGAGTTACGAGGAGGAGGAGGAGGAGGAGGAGGAGGAGGAGGAGGAGGAGGAGGAGGAGGAGGAGGAAGAGGAACTGTCTCAGGTCTAAGGCAAACCCTATGTGAGCTGCCTTGAGGGGGCTGGGAATTGAACCTGGGTCCTCATGAAGAGGAGCCAGTGCTCTTAACCACTGAGACATCTCTCAGCCCCCTAACTTTTTTCTTAACAGTAAATTGTATTAAAACTTCCACAATTGTGAAAAGTTGGAAACAAGCAATAGCATGAGACATATGTACGTCATGAAATTACAACAGTGTAGGCCCTGTGTGGTCTCGGCCCAGCAGTGGCAGCGAAATTCTTTAATCCCAGCACTCGGGAGGCAGAAGCAGGTGAATCTCTGTGAGTTCTAGGCCAGCAGGGCTACACAGAGAAACCCTGTCTTGGAAAAAACCATTAAAAAAAAAAAAATCGAACCAGAAGAGTTAATCTCCATTGGAATTTTCATTAATCAATAAATAAACTATGTTTTTGGGTAGTTGGGATTACTATTGCTGTGATGAAACACCATGACCAAAAGCACGTTGGAGAGGAAAGGGTTGATTTGACTTATTCTTCCACATCACTGTTCATCATTAAAGGAAGTCAGGACATAAGCTCAAACAGAGCAGGAATCTGGAGGCAGGAGCTGATGCAGAAGTCATGGAGGGGTGCTGCTTACTGGCTTGCTCACCATGGCTTGCTCAGCCAGCTTTTTTTTTTTTTTTTTTTTTTAAAAAGAACCCAGGACCACCAGCTCAGGGATGGCACCACTTACAGTGGGCTGGGCTCTCCCCCATTAGTTAAGAAAATGTCCTACAGATTTGCCTATAACCTGATCTTATGGCGGCATTTTCTTAATTGAGGTTCCTTCCTCTCAGATGACTCTAGCTTGTGTCAAGTTGACATAAAACTTGCCACTACAGGTATCATAAATTTTTCCACTTTTTAGGCATATTGTTATCAAAGTAGGAATATATATATATATATATATATATATATATATATATATGTGTGTGTGTGTGTGGTTTATAGAACGTTCTTTTGTTCTGTTTGGTAGATGAGGTCTCTCTCTGTGTTGGCCTTGTACTCCAGTATTCAAAGTGATCTTTCTATTCCAGCTTCCCCAGTAGCTAGGACTAAAGGCACACAGTAGTGTGCCCAACTAAAAAAACATGCTCTACAATCTTTTTTTTTTTTTAAATGATTTATATATTTGTCACTTTAAACAATAAGTTCCTAATGTTAAAAACCACTGTCTTTCCAGAGTTGTTCAGATAGTAAGTGAATATATTATATGATTTATTAGAATGACTGTGGTCCAGCCAGTCCAACAGTGGCTGCCTATAAATGGAAGGTCCAAGAATCCAGTAGTAGTTTAGTTCATGAAGCTGGTTGTCTCTGCTGGTCTTCAGTATACCCCAGAATCCTGAAGATGTAGGCCCTGATGCCAGTGAAAGAATGGACTTGCTATTGAGGCGAGAGCAAGCAGGCAAAGAGCAGAGCTTCCTTCTTCCATGTCCTTATATAGGCTTCTATCAAAAGGTGTGGCCCAGTTGAGTTTTCCCAGTTCAAAAAGTCTGAAGTAAAGGCGTGTCTTCCTATCTCAAAGATCTGGATTAGAAATTGATCTTCCCACTTGAAAGTAAGCTAAAAACCCCCACAGATATACCCTTCATATTTGGGTTGATACTCCCCACCCTTTTTTTTTTTGGTGGGGAGGGAGGGTTTTGAGACAGGGTCTCTCTATGTAGTTCTGACTGTAGTAGATCTCACTCAGTAGAACAGGTGGCCTCCACCTGCCTCTGCCTCCTGAGTGCTAGGATTAAAGGCATGTCCAGTAGTTTCCTGTTGCCTCCCCCCCCCACCTTGTTTTATTTATTTATTTTTTGAGACAGAGCCTCCTTATGTAATATGTAGCGATGCTGAGCTAGAACTTTCTGTGTAGCCTAAGCTACTTTTGAATTTGAGATCCTCCTACTTCATCTTCCTGAGTATTAGGATTACAAGTATATAATAACACTACCATGCACAGCCTATGATTTTTAATTTAAATGTTAAAGCTTGAAAAACAGAATATGATTTTTATTATTTACTGTGTAGCAATTGACATATATTTTTGATAAAATAGAGGAGTTAGATATTAAATAAATCTGTTTTTATTAACAGTACAGAATACCCTTTGTGGACTTAAGTGGGCAGCAGCTATTCTGTTCTAGCTGATTATTGTCTCATAGTAATGTGAACTCAATGGTTTTGTATATCTTTAGTTTTTGGAGGAGAAAATTAGGAATCTAGATTTAAAAAGCCTTTAAAAAAGAAATTATAACATTTAAAAATTTTGTACAGACTGTATAAATCCATAGTTGGTTACTTTTTAAACTCTGCGTGTGTGTATGTATGTATGTGTATGGTGTATGTGTGTTTATACAGGTGTGTGAGCCTGGGCACATGTTCACAAGCACATGTAGAAGTCAGGGGAGGATCTTGGGTGTCTTCAGCCTTATTCATTTGAGACAGGGTCTCTAACTGAATCTAGAGCTAGGCTGGTATCCAGCTCTCCACCTGTCTCTATACTTTTAAACTCTTATATGAACTTTAATATAAAGATAACTCATCCAGTGGGTTTTTATTGTCATGTTAGTATCTAGATTACTTCCTATATAATACCTGTAATCATACATATGAGGATTAAGAATAATCTACTCTATAAACATTCTTGTTAATGATCCTTTTGTAATTGGTATTAGTGATAGAAAACTCAACTGCTGGTGGGCATGGTATTATATGCCTTTAATTCCAGCACTGGGGTGGCAGATTTCTGAGTTCTAGGAGAGCCTGGTCTATAGACAGGTTCCAGGACAGCCAGGGTATCACAGATAAGACCTGTCTTGATAAACCTGCTTCTCCCGCCAAAAAGGAAAACTCAATTGCTTTGAGCACAATAAAAGAATTTATGGAATTATTTATCTGGAGTCCAAAGGTAGGGCAATATTTCAAGTGAAGTTTCATTTTGTTTCTGTTTTGTTTTTCCTGATTTTAGCTTCAGTCTGGTGTATTCCTCTCAGGTTGTAGTTTGGTTGGTTACCAGGCAGGGCGGTGGGACCACTTGAGTTATTATTCATATCTTTGGTGGAGTGTCTGTGTTCCTATGTAATTGGACCATTGACCAGGGAAATGTGCTGATGAGCTTAAGCAGTATGTGGTGTTGGTTGTTTTTTTTTTTTTTTTCCTCTCTTTTTTGGGGGGCTTGCCACCCAGCTCCCAAATAAATGACACATGGAGGCTTATTCTTACTTAGGAATATCCAGTCTTAGCTTGGCTTGTTTCTTGCCAGCTTTCCTTAACAAATTACCCTGTCTGTCTATTGCCTCTGGGCTTTTCCTTTCCTATTCCTGTATGCCTTTCTTTGTTTCTTACTCCGTGGCTTGCTGTGTAGCTGAGTGGCTGGCTCCTGATGTCCTCCTCCTTCTTTGGCTACTTCCTCCTTGGTCTTTCTGCTCCCGGATTTCTCCTGTATATTCTCTCTGCCTGCCAGCCCTGCCTATCCTTTCTCCTGACTTTCTATTGACCATTCAGAGCTTTATTAGACCATCAGGTGTTTTAGACAGAGTTAAACAAAAGTAACACACCTTAAAATAATATTCTACAAGTATGTATAGTCTCTTTACATAATTCT
Source organism: Peromyscus maniculatus bairdii (assembly GCF_049852395.1). Classification (NCBI taxonomy): domain Eukaryota; kingdom Metazoa; phylum Chordata; class Mammalia; order Rodentia; family Cricetidae; genus Peromyscus; species Peromyscus maniculatus. The sequence goes on from NC_134857.1 coordinate 66,571,918, forward strand.
GTTATTTCAAGTCAATTTATAGAGTTTTTCAACCATTATTACAATTTAATTTTATTTCATTTTTATTGTCTAATTTTGGAATATTTATATCCTGTGTTCAAGACATTAAAATTTTTAATTAGCCTGTGATCGGTTTTGAGTTAACTTTTGTAGGATGTGATTTTTTTTTTCATGGTTATCTGATTGCCTTGTTGCTATTTGTTGAAAAGCTAGCTGTTCCTAGTATTGTTCTGTCTTGGTGCCTTTGCTGAGACTCAGTTGACTGCAAGTGTAAACATCTGTCGTGACTCTTTGTTTTCATTACAGAGTTTGTGTGTCTGTATGTGCATGTGCATGCAGGGCATGTATGTATACTTGTATGTGTATGCATGGAGGTCAGAAATTGAGGGCTGCGTATCTTCTTCAATTGTTGTCCACCTTGTGACGTTCTTTTTTTTTTTTTTTGTCAGAGAATAGATTTTTTTTTTAAGATTAAAATTTAATTTTATCATTTGCTCCCCCCCCATTTTGCTTTGGTCCAGCCCTTTCCTTCCATACTTCCCCCCCTTGCTCCATTTCGAATCCATGGTCTCCTATTCTTTGTTATTGTGACATATATATGTATATGTAGGTCAACATATATGTGTGTATGTGAACACATACATTAATGCACACACATTTGTATGTGCAACCTGCTGAGTCTGTTTAGTGTTGCTTATATGTGTTTCTTTTTGGTGGGGAGGCTGACTGTTGGCATCGATAACCATTTAGGGTGCTTGTCTCCGAGGGAGAAAAAGTCTCCCTCTCTCAGCAGGTTTTAGGGGTGGGACCCCGAGTGATTCCCCATCCATGTTGTCAGCTGGTGCTGGCACTGTTGAGGTCTGGTTTAAGCAGCCACACTGTTGCCATTCCTGGGGGTCCTTTCCCTGTCATACCTGGAAGACTCATCTTGGAGCAGATGGACTGGTCCTCTGGCTCTCAGACTTCTTTCCACCCCCTCTCATGCTCTGTTCCCTGAGCCTTCAGTGTGGGGGTCGTGTTAGTGCATCAGGTGGGGCCAGACACCCCATGGTTGGTTGTTATATGCATTTTGACTAGTTGCAGCTTTCTGTAGTGGTCCGTGTCTGCTGAGAAAAGAAACTTCTTTGATGAGGGTGCAAATTATACTCATCTGTGGGCACTTTATATTTTGAGACAAGGTTTTCACTGAACTCATTTGGCAAGTCTAGCTAGCAAGCAAGTCCTAGGGATCCTCCTTTCTTGCCCTCCTTAGAATGAGATGACAGGTTTCCTTTAGGCAAGTCTACATATATAGCTCGGGGTGACCTGAACCTTGCTATGTAGACAATCTGGCCTTGGACTAAGAGGTCGATCCTCTTTCTTCTACCTCAGGAAAGCTGGCCTGAAGGTGTCACTGTCATCCCTGGTGCTGATGGGCCTTTTCACATGGTGCTAGGGATGATACTCAGTTTGACATGTTTGTGGCACTAGCATTTTGCCGACGAGCTATCTCCTTAGCTCATTACATTATATATTTCTATTTTATAGAGCTGTAGATGAAACCCAGGGCTGTGTGTATGCACATGCACTAAGCATGGACTGTACCCCTGAGCTACATTCCTAGTTTATTTATTTTCCGTTGATCTGTATGTCTTTTTACATTATTATCAAACTATGTTGATTACTGTAGCTTTGTAGTAAGTTTTGAAACAGTGAATGTAGCCCTCTTATTGTGTTTCTCTTTTTCAAGATTATTTTGATTATTCTAGGTTCTTTGTATTTCCAAGGGAATTGAAGTTTCAGATTATTAGATTTTCTGAAAAAACAAGTAAGAAATTAATTTTTATTTTTTTGAGACAGGGTCTTTCTCCACATAGCCCTGGCTGTTCCAGAACTCACTATGTAGACACAGGCTGGGCTCAAACTCATAGAGCTCCATCTACATCTACCTCCTGAGTGGTGGGACTAAAGGTGTTTACCACTATGCCTGGCTAGCAAGCAGGGATTTTGATAGGGATTGGTGAATCGGTAGATCACTTTGGGGAATATTGGTTCAGTTCATGAACATAGAGCAATTCTCCTTTACCTAGTTCTTTCATTTAGTGATTTTTTTTTTTTTTTGGCATGTGTATATGTGTGTGGTGAGCATGTGTATGTGTGTTCACATTGATGTGTCGAGTCTGGACCTTGACATGGGGAGTCCTCTTTGTTCTTCCCCTCATTCATCGAGGTAGGGTCTCAGAACCAGAGCTCACCTATTGGCTAGTCTAACTAGCCTGCTTGCTACAGAGTTCCTGTCTTTGCCTTCTGAGCCCTGGAGAGTTGAAATTACAGGTGGGCGGTCACACCCTCGTGGGCATTGTGTGGATCTCAGCCAGCAGTTTATCCATTGAGCCTTCTCCTAACTATTCTAGCAATTTTCAGTTGTTTTTCTTTTTGAATTGTAATTCTCCTGCTTAAGCCTCCTGAACACTGGGGCTATAGATGTGTACCACCATTCCCCGTTTGTAGATATTTTTGTGCACTCAGTTTCCTGTAAGAAGAATAAGTGGTTCAAAGAGTGTGAGTGTGAACATTTGTGGGACTTCTGAGTAGATTAGATGGATTGCTAATGTTGATAAAAGTGAATGGTGAATTGGTGAAATTTTAAAAACTTTAATAATTTTGTAGATGTAATTGTTTGATAGTTTAGGCATTATAAGTATGCAAGTTCTTCCTTGAATTGTTCTGTTTTAAACTGAGAAATAGTTTGGTAATTAAAAATAGATTTTTTTTTCTGTTTAAGGATTAACAGAAAAGGTAAGTAAGAATTTTATTTCTCTTTCTGACTTAGATGACTATTTCAGTGTATTTAAGTTTTATAAAATATTTTTGTAGATATACTTTTTTTTTGGTCTGTCTAATATAGTTTAGGCTGGTCTCAAACTTGGTGTAGTTTTTGTGTGTTTGAAATAAAAGTGCCCAAATACAGTTTTTTCCCCCATAGTATATAGAGCAGTGGTTTTCAACCTTCCTAATGTTGTGACCCTTTATTATAGTTCCTCATGTTGTGGTGTCCTCCAATGATAAAATTATTTTCGTTGATACTTCATAACTGTAATTTTGCTATTGTTATGAATTGTAATGTAAATATCTGTGTTTTCTGATGGTCTTAGGTGACACTTGTGAAAAGTTTGGTTGACTGGAAAGGGATCATGACCCACAGGTTGAGAACCACTGATATAGAGGAACCATAAATTGTTTAATCTTTGACCCTGTAGAAATGCTCATAATGCTTAGCACTCTGAAGCTATTTGCTAAAAGCTGGGTATAGTAGCATACCTCTTAATACTCTTTTGCTTACTAGGGTGAGTCCTGAAGATTTCTTGGGTTTAGAAATTGGAGCCAGCCTGGACAACATATATAAACTGCCTTAAAATAATCTAGGTTGCTGGGCGGTGGTGTCACATGCCTTTAATCCCAGTACTTGGGAGGCAGAGGCAGTTGGATCTCTGTGAGTTCGAGGGCAGCCTGGTCTACAGACCGAGATCAAGGATAGGCACCAAAACTACACAGGGAAACCCTGTCTCAAAAAACCACAACCAGCCGGGCGTTGGTGGCGCACGCCTTTAATCCCAGCACTCGGGAGGCAGAGGCAGGTGGATCTCTGTGAGTTCGAGGCCAGCCTGGGCTACCAAGTGAGTTCCAGGAGAGGCGCAAAGCTACACAGAGAAACCCTGTCTCGAAAAACCAAAAAAAAAAAAAAAAAAAAAAAAAAAAACCACAACCAACCAACCAACCAACCAAACAAACAAACAAACAAATAACCAAAAACTAGGTTAAATTTAAATATCTTAATCTTTTTTTTTTCTTTTTTTCTTTTTTTTTTTTCAAGACAGGGTTTCTCTGTGTAGCTTTGGAGCCTGTCCTCTATAGATCAGGCTGGTCTCGAACTCACAGAGATCCACCTGGCTCTGCCTCCTGAGAGCTGGGATTAAAGGTGTGCGCCACCACTGCCCAGCTAAATATCTTAATCTTTTTATTAAATAAACTGTAAATATTAGAAAGTCTAGTTCCTATTATTTTCCATACAGAGCTATGTCATGTAAATAAACCTCGAGGCGTATTTTGTTTGTATTTTTATATTTCATTTGAAAGATATTTGCTAGGTACTTGTCCTTCCTTCCCTCCCCTCCTTCTCTACTCCTCTCCCTACCTATCTCCTCTCTCCCCATCCATTTGTTTCTTCTTTCCTATGGAATCCAGGCTTTTGTGGCTAGGCAAGCAGCGTACCACTGAATTATACCATATCCCTTACTTTTTTCCCCCTCTTTTAAAAACAGGCTCTTATTATATAGCTCAGGCAGGCCATGAACTCACAGTCTTTCTGCCTCATCCTCCTTGGCACCATCTTGTAGCTCAGCTGTGTTTTTGTATGTCTGTGTATGTACGTGTTTGCATGTGTGTGTGAGCTTTTGTGTGCATATGCACATGGATGCTGGAGGTTGACATTGGTTGTCTTCCTCAGTTGCCTTCTACTTTATTTTATTTTTTGAAGCAAAGTCTGTCACTAAACCTAGAGGTCACTGATTCAACTGGCCTGGCTGGCCGGTAAGCCCCAGGAATCTTGCTGCCCCCACACCCCCTTGCATTGGGGTTGTAGTTCATGCCACCCTGGCCTTTTTGCCTAGGTACTGAGAAGCCTAACTCATCCTTGCTATGCAAGTATTTTACTAGGTTTATTTGTTTACTTATTTGTGTATTTTGTTTTGTGTGTGTGTATTGTGTAGGCGTACAAGTATGTTTGTTCACTTGCCTGTTTCTGAGAGTATAGAGGCTGATATTGATGTCAAGTGTGTTTTCCTGTGGCTTTCCACCTTATTCTTTGAGAGAGGGTCTCTTACCGAACTTGGAACTTGTTGCTTCAGCCAGATGAGCTGGCCTGCAAGCTTGGTACCTGCCTATCTTCCCCTCCTTCCTCCGGTGCTGGGGTTGTAAGATGTACACTGATACACCCAGCTTTTGCATGAGTGTCGAGGATCCGAACTCAAGTCTTTGTGCTTGTGCAGTAAGTACCTGACCAACCGGCCTCACAGATACGGCTGTTGTCATGCCACTCTGAGTTACCTCAGTGTTCTCTTTGCATCTAAAAGAGCAATTCCATGAATTTTCTTTCTTTAAAAAATTGCCTTAGATCTATTTGTTTATGTGCATGAATGTTTGCCTACAAGTATGTTTGTGTACCGCATACATGCCTGGCCCCTGTGCAGGTCAGAAGAGAGTATCATATCATTTGGAACTGGTGTTAGGCATGGTTGTGAGCCATCTGGTTGCTGGGACTTGAACCCAGGTCCTCTGCAAGAGAACAAGTGCTCTGAACTGCTGAGCCCTCTCTCTAGCCCCTCATGAATTTATTTTAAAAATAGTCTCATCACCTGCTTTTTCATTTTATTTCATTTTTGGTGGGTTTGGAATTTAACCCAGGGCCTCTTACATACTAGGTGAGTACTTCATCACTGAGCTCTATCTTTAGCTCTTTTTGTTTCTGTTTTGATACAGAGCTTCCTAAATTGCCCAGACAGACTCTCATGCCTCAGCCTCCACCTCCAAAGTAGCTGGTATTACAGGTGTGTACCACATGATAACCTGCTGTAGCTGAAAGTTTTCCTGTGTCCCACCTGGTCCACAGCCACTCAGACCCAAGTAAACACACAGAGGCTTATATTAATTAAAACTGCTCAGCTGTTAGCTCAGGCTTACTACTGGCTAGCTCTTACACTTAAATTTAGCCCATTTCTGTTAATCTGTATGTCATCACATGTTATGTGGCTTTACCCATGTGCCATTACATGCTGCTCTCTAGAAGGTGGACTGTCGTCTCCTGTCTCTCCTTGTCTGCTTATCCTGCCTACACTTCCTGCCTGGCTACTGGCCAATCAGCGTTTTATTAAACCAGTGTACAAAAGCATTATCCCACAACAACCTGCTGTTAGTAATTTTCCCTCCTTTACATTATTATTCTTTCATTGGCTCTCAAAAAATAGGGTGCATCCTGAGTGTCTTGATTACTGTTCTGTGGCTGTGAAAAGATACCATAACTGAGGCATCTCATAAAAAGAAGCCTTTAATTGGGGACGTGCTTACAGTTTCACAGGATTAGTCCATGATCATTGAAAGGAAAAGTATTGGCTCAGGGCCCCCAAAGCCAAGTTCTCAGCACAAAGGAGATTTATTTGCCCCAGGGGGACAGAGGACAAGGAATAAGAGACAAATACAGGAGATAGAGGACTTGGGAGAAAGGGAAGGGACAAGGGAAGAGGGGCAGGGGTATTTTCGCTGGGGTGGGGGTGGGGTGTCAAAGGACTGACTCTGGACAGACATGGCACATAATCTTAGAAGTCACTTGGTACCTAACTTATGGAAAGTCAGAAATACCCTACTTCAAGGGAGCACATTTCAATCACAGAAGTTAATTCTGGGCAAACCCAATTAAATCTGAAAGAATCACGAAAGATGTACACATATACAATTTTTTTTTTTGAGACATCGTTTCTCTGTGTAGCTTTGCGCCTTTCCTGGAACTCACTCTGTAGACCAGGGTGGCCTCGAACTCACAGAGATCTGCCTGCCTCTGCCTCCCGAGTGCTGGGATTAAAGGCGTGCGCCACCACTGCCTGGCACAAAAATTTGCATCTATAATAAATATTTTATTAAGTTAAGTAAATTAAAAAAATAATTTGTGGGTGGCTGAGGAAGTTAGGAACCAGTGACTTCTGAGATTTTGTGACTGATATCTGTTCTGTGGTTTTGTTGTCCTTGTTGCCCTGTGGTGTTCCCATTTGGTTCTCAGGCTTTCTCTTGGTAATTTATGTTTTATGAAATCATGGTTTTAGAAAGTGGCGAGTGACTGATATTTTTTCCCTCTTCTCTTTCTTCATCACCACTGTGTATATTTCTGTCTTTATTTCTTTGTTTTTTTAAGTTTATTATTTATTTAGAGCTTCTCTAGGCTGGCTTTGAGCTCTCTATCATTTTGTCTTAGCCTCCCCATTGCTAAAGACATGTGTCACCATGATGGGGTTGTGTGTATGTGTGTGTTTTCTTACAGAAAAGAGAGAAAACTCATGATTTCTCAGTTTTATTTATTTAATTTAATTTATTTATTTATTTTGAGACAGAATATTATGTAGCCCAGACTGGTTTGTAACTTACTTTGTAGTCAAGGATGACCGTGAACTCTTCCTGATCTCCCTTCTATCACTTCCTGATCTCCCTTCTATCACAAAATCTGGAATTGCTTCCCTGGGCTACTACACCCAGCAACTATGTTTCTTTTTTATCTATTTATTTATTTTATTTTACAATACCATTCAGTTCTACATATCAGCCACGGGTTCCCCTATTCTCTCCCCTCCCACCCCCTTCCCTTACCCTCAGCCCACCCCCCATTCCCACCTCCTCCAGGGCAAATCCTCCCCCGAGGACTCCGATCAACCTGGTAGACTCAGTCCAGGCAGGTCCAGTCCCTTCCTCCCAGACTGAGCCAAGTGTCCCTGCATAAGCTCCAGGTTTCAAACAACCAACTCATGCAATGAGCACAGGACTTGGTTCCACTGCCTAGTTGTCTCCCAAACTGATCAAGCCAATCAATTGTCTCACCTATTCAGAGGGCCTGATCCAGCTGGGGGCCCCTCAGCCTTTGGCTCATAGTTCGTGTGTTTCCATTCATTTGGCTATTTTTTTTCAATAATTGAGTAAAACTGAAATTTATTATAAGCCACAGTCATCCTAGGGACCTCCATGCTATATATATAGCCTCCATGGTTCTATGGGTTGTGGTCTGATTGTTCTTTATTTTATATCTAGAATCCACTTATGAGTGAGTACATACCATGACTGTCTTTCTGGGTTTGGGTTACCTCACTCAGGATGATTTTTTCTAGTTCCATCCATTTGCCTGCAAATTTCATGCTTTCATTGTTTTTCTCTGCTGAGTAGTACTCCATTGTGTATATGTACCACATTGTTTTCATCCATTCTTCCGTTGATGGGCATCTAGGTTGTTTCCAGGTTCTGGCTATTACAAATAGTGCTGCTATGAACATAGCTGAGCAGCAACTATGTTTCTTTTGAGAGGAATCTATTGTTAGGGAAATGGAAAGGGTGTTCTGTTGTCTAATGAGATGTTTGTTCAATGCATAGTGACTTCATTGGTATGACATTTTCACTTATAAACCCTATTGAGTCTCATAAAGCTGTGAGAATTTAAATTAATTTTACCTCTCATGATACTGATGAGATGTTATTTTTCCTACTAAATGATACTTCTCTCATGAAGTAATATATGTATTAAATCCTATAATATAGTTTTTGTGTTCTTTGAGCTGATTTAATGTTAATTTACAAAAATTAAACAGATTTATAATAATATAATAATCAATTTCAAATGTGATGTCAGGCTATGATTTTAAAAACAAAGTGGCTCTAATTTAAAGCAGTTTACTAGTGTTTAAAATGGTGAGGAGCCTGGGCATGGTGGCAGTCCCAGCATTCAGGAGGCAGAGGCAGGAAGGTCACTCCAAGTTCAAGGCTTCTAGTTCTTCCCAGCAGAGTTCCAGGTCCAAGGCCAAGATCAGCTGGTTCTACACAGTAACATTCCAGTCTAGCCAGAGCTAGAGAAGCAAGACCCTGACACAGTACACAAAAACAAAGACATAGAACAACAAAAGAAGAAAAAAAAAAAACAGCATTAAAGGTTATATAAAGCTATTTAGGAAACGATTATTAATATCATCACCTATTTTCTTAGATTACTATGAAATTACTATTCAAAGGGATATTTTACAGTTTCTTTACCCGTTGTATCTAGACAACCATTGAATGTCGTGGGAAAAGGAAAGTGATTTCTGAAGTCTTTAAGCAGGCATTGCTTGCACATCTCTAAGTTTCTCTTCTTCTGCAATCTTCATATATGGCTAAGGCTTTCCTCTGGATTTTGTTAGAAGTTATGTATGAACTAATATCACTTCTATATTATCCCCACATTATTCTCTTTATTTTAGATTAGCTCAGGCTGGTGTTGAAGTCACAGGGTAGCTGAGGAAGACCTTGAACTTCTGATCTTCCTGACTTAACTTCACAAGTGCCACCACTCCAGGCTTTATTCTATTCTTTAGTAGTTCTGTAGGAGGTGATTGAAATCCAAGTTCTAAGCTATAGTGTAATATATAAATGACGAAACTGACGTAAAGCAAATATAACTTACTTAAGTCATTGCCTGTCTTCGTGTTCTCTAGCTGTGAAGAGACACCATGACCACAACAGTTCTTATAAAGGAAAGCATTTAACTGGGGCTGGCTTATGGTTTTGGAGGTTTAGTCCATTGTTAAGGTGGGAAGCATGGTGGCACACATTTAACTGGGGCTGGCTTACGGTTTCGGAGGTTTAGTCCATTGTTAAGGTGGGAAGCATGGTGGCACAAGCAGACATGGTGCTGGAGAGGGAGCCGAGAGTTCTATAGGATCCACAGGCAGCAGGAAGAGAGAGACACTGGGCCTGTCCTGAACATTTGAAATCCCAAACCCCATGCCCAGTGACACACTTCCTCCAGCACGGCCACACCCGATCCCTCTCAGGTAGTGCCACTTCCTGATAACTAAACATTCACACACATGAACTTATGAGAGCCATTCTTATTCATTCTGCATTCTGAGCTCGAAGGCACTGAGCCCTGGGTGGTGTATCCCGGCAGAGAACCATGGCTGTTAAACCGTGGTTTAGCGTCCTTTAGTTATGTAACTGAGTCCGGCAGTAGCTGTGTTGTTTAACGCGTCTAGTGTAGTCACATTTGCCGTAAAGAACTTAGAAATGTGTGTTAGAAAAAGGGTGGTTTTAATGCGTATAATAGTTAAATTGAGTGGAATCAGTAACATAGTTTATTATTGTACAAGGTCTTGGACTTTTTTTTTATTCTTATGCTTAGGATTTAGTTTGGGGTCTGGAGACAGGGGTTAAGAGCACTGGCTGTTTTTCCAGAGGACTCTTGATTCTTAGCACCCACATTTCAGCTCACAACTGTCTGTACCTCAAATTCCAGGGGATCCAACACCCTCTTCTTGTCTCCAAGGCTACCAGGCATGAATGCAGCAAAACACCCACCCAAATTAAAAAAGAAAAAGATTTAGTTGGCTTAGTTTCCAATATTGAAATGGCCTTGTATGTTGGTCATGTAAGTCTGGAATTTGGGCTGAGGTCTATATAGTGATAAAGCTTGCCTACCATGCTTCAGGCTCTGAGTTTGATCTCTAGCACCACAGAAAACAAAAGTAAAAATAAATCCTAATTATTTTTGTGAATTCATATGTTGACCAGTTGGTGTTACTTTCATTCATTCATTCATTCATTCATTCATTCATATCTATCTATCTATCTATCTATCTACCAGCCTTTTTTTTTTTTTTTTTTTTTTTTGGTTTTTCGAGACAGGGTTTCCCTTTGTAGCTTTGCGCCTTTCCTGGAACTCACTTGGTAGCCCAGGCTGGCCTCGAACTCGAACTCACAGAGATCCGCCTGGCTCTGCCTCCCGAGTGCTGGGATTAAAGGCGTGCGCCACCACCGCCCGGCTCTATCTATCTATCTATCTATCTATCTATCTATCTATCTATCTATCTATCTATCTATCTATCTATCTATCATCTATTTATTTTAGTTGTAGAAGACAAAGCCTGGTGTCACCTTTAGTGTTGAAAACTCTACTGATAGGTCTCCATAATTCAAATGCCCTTTCCTTGGGTTACTTACATCTATGTTAGATTTACTCAGTAAAGTCACACTTATTCAAACTTTTGGGGCAAGATTGTTCTCACTGGTTAGGGTATGAATTTAATCAAGGTTTAGCATTTAAATGTTCTGGTAAGTTATTTAAGAAGTCAAAGAATAAACTATGAAAAAGGTTTTAAAGTAGAATATTTATATTACTTTTTTGACTATAATTTTTATGTTTGAGTAACTTGATACTAGTGTGCCAGTCATGGGAGCAGTGGTGCAGCGAAGAACGTAATGAGCAAGGTGATTTGCCTCTTGCCTTTATGGAGCTTACAGTATAAAGTATTTTAGCTTCCAGGGAACTCATGTCTTCCACCTATATCCTTTATTCTTTGATTTGATTTTTTCTTTTTTTTGTGTGTCGGTAGGACTTGAACCCAGGGTCTAGTGTACTCTAAGCAAGTATTACAAAACTGAGCTGTTTTTCAAGCCCACAAATGTGTTTTCTAATATTTCACAACTGTACCTAGTTATTATTCCTGCCTTTAGAATTCCTAAGAAAATAGATTACATTTTTATGATTTTTGCCTCTGGACCTCGCTGAGCACTGAGAAGTTGGTAGTTTCTCATACATCTTTCTTTAGGAATTCTTTTTCTTCTTTAGCTAAGCTGTATGATGGATACTCTTGTGCCAATATGTAAGTGTAATTCTGTGGGTATTTTGTTTCTGATTCTCTTCTACCTCATTTGGAAAGGTGTTGATTGGGGATAGTCCATATGGAAGGATTTTTAGTGCATTTTTCTACTTTTAAACTTCGTGCTTTTTTTTTTTTTTTTTGCTAAACAGCGATTTGTTTAGACATTTCTGTATTAACTTTGGCTCATTAATTTGAATTTGGTGTTAGGAAATATGGTGTCAATACTGACTATTCAGTAGTCTTTCCCATCTTGTATATTTCTGGTGCTACAATATTAGTTTGGGCACTTAATCATTTTTTTGCATGTACATTTAGAATATTGTTTTTTCCCCTATTCTATCTTTTTGAATCTTCATTTCTTTCAAATAACCTTATATAACAACTGTAGTATTTTATCAAAATTGAAAATCTGACCATTTGATGATTTTGTTTCAAAAATCCTTCTGATTTTTCATTACTTTCTGAGTAAGGGCCAAGTTTTGTCGTGTCCCCCTCCCCCCCTTCCTTTTCTGAGACAGGGTCTCACTTTGTAGCCTTGGTTGCCTGGAACTTGCTATGTTGATCAGGCTGATTTTGAACTCAGAGAGATTTACCTGACTCTGACTCTGGAGTGCTGAGATTGAAGGCATGTGCCACCACACCTGGCAAGGCCGAGTTCCTTTTTTTTTTTTTTTTTTTTTTTAAAGATTTATTTATTTATTATGTATACAGAGGAGGGCGCCAGATCTCATTACAGATGGTTGTAAGCCACCATGTGGTTGCTGGGAATTGAACTCAGGACCTCTGGAAGAGCAGTCGGTGCTCTTAACCTCTGAGCCATCTCTCCAGCCCCCTAGGCCGAGTTCCTTAATACAACATATGAATAATTTGTATTCTGGTTTGTGTCTTGACATTTTGTGCATTAACTTAATGATACTGAATTTTGGTCGCCCCCTCCAAAGAAAAGGAGATTATAGTGAGTGTACCCCTCCCCCATTTAAAACTATAGGCTGGTAGGTTAGCTCAGTTGGTGAGGCACTTGAGAAACATGTTTAAGGCCCTGGGTTAATCCTGAGTACTAGAGACAGAATAAAACAAAACACCACTAAAAACCAGCCACATATCTATTTTGTGACCTCTGCGAAAGGGTCATTTGAATCCAGTGGGGGTGCTACCCACAGATTGAGAATAGCTGCTTAGAGGGTAACTCCGTTGTACTTACGACCCAGTTCAATAACTAGTATAAAACAAAGCAAGAAGCTTATGGGTTCGTGTTCTGTGGTTTTAATTTGTGAATATGGTTTGAGGTGTGGATTTAAAGTGGGTTCTTCCTGTCTGGATTGGTGTTTGCTCTGTTGTGCTCCAGTCACTTACCACCTTGAACGGAAGTTTCAGTTTGAGTGTTTCCAGACTACACAGGTAGATTCTGTCCTCAAACTGGCCTGAGAGCAAATACACCAAATGCTTCTCATGCCAGGTCTGCTGACACTTTTCTCTCTAGCTCACCCACGGGTTTGCCCTTCAGATGGCTCACCTTGCTCTGGCCTCCAGCTTTGTGTCCTTTCCTTTCTCATCACCCTGCTTCCACACCACTGGGGATTGGTAGCTAGCTGCCTCCAGAGAGGTGCTGTCTTCAGTGCTCTCCAGAGTCTCATTGTCTTCTTGTTCTTCTAGGTCAACCATGCCTGCTTTGTCTGAGATTCAGCATTTTAGGATTATGAACCATGGACGTTTTTCTGCACACCCAGTTTACTATATTGCCAGAGATGGGTCTGACTTCTTCCCCTAGTTCTTTGTATGTGATTCTTTCCTTCACTTTGTTACAGTTTTTGTTCAGATGTCCCCCTTTAAAGAATGTTTTATTACTACAAAAAAGTTCCCTTCTTGTCACGCTGTCTCTCGTGTCCTGCTGTATTTTCTTCGGGACTCCACCAGGCATTTTATTTGTTGTGTCTTCTACATTAGAACACAAGCTCCTTGAGAAGAGGGACGTTCTGTTTTGTTTATTATTTTGTTGTAGACTCCTAGAATAGTGTCTGGTCATACTGTGTGCTGTGCTAAGTGCTCTACATAGTCACTCTTACCTCCTCTCACCCACAGTTGGCATCTCCTACCATCCCCTCGTGTAGTGTTGAAACTTAAACCCAGGGCTTCAGTGTGCCACGCAAGTGCTTTCCTAGAATATTGCACTTCCAGACTTAGATTATATATTTTCTTCTTCATAGTAACTTTTGGGAAGTAGTGGTGTGTGTCTATGTGTTTTAAGACAGGATCTCACTGTGTAGCTCTGGATGGCCTAGAACTTGCTATGTGGATCAGGTTGGCCTTGAACTCACAGAGATCTGCCTACTTCTGGTGTGATTAAAATTCTGTACTACCACCTAGAAATAATGATTTTATCACTGCCTTTTTTTTTTTTTTTTTTTTTTTTTTTTTGATATAGGGTCCCATGTAGCCCAGGCTGGGCTGAAATTCCTTTCTCTGCCTCCCACATATTGGGATTACAGGCATGTGCCATTAGGTACAAGCTTGACCATTTTATTTATATTTTTTTATTTTTTATTTTTTTGAGACAGGGTTTCTCTGTGTAATTTTGGTGCCTGTCCTGGCTCTCACTCTGTAGATCAGGCTGTTCTCGAACTCACAGAGATCCACCTGGCTCTGCCTCCCGAGTGTTGGGATTAAAGGCCTGTGCCACTGCTGCTTGGCCCATCATTTATATTTTTAAAGTCAAGGGATTAGGCTTATTTAGTTAATTTACCCACCTAGCATCCTAGAAGTTCTGCTCTGGCAGTCTAACTCCAGATTTTTGTAACTAGATTCTTAATCCTTTCTATACTGCATTTGTAATTTTTCCACGTTATTGCTTGTATTAGTAGTTTTTTTCCCCCTATTTGTTGAGTAATAGTCTGTTTTATAAACTTACTAAAATTTGAGTATCTACTTACCAGGTAGTCTCTATTGACAATTGTAGATAAAGTTGTATGTAGACCTTTATGTGTATGTGCTTTCATTTCTCATGGGTAAACGTCTGGGGGAGTACTTTCTAGCTTATGTGGTAAGTGTATGTTAAACTCTGTAAGAAACTGTCATACTTTCCCAGAATGACTGTGGCATGTTGTATTCCTTCCAGTGATGTCTGGGGGTTGTAGTTGTTATTGATTCTTGCCTGCAGTTGGTGTTGTCAGTACTTTTAATTTAAGTTTGTGGAAGTGTTTCAGTGTCTTCCTCCTCCTCCGCCTTCTCTGTCTCTGTCTTTCTGTGCTTGTGAACCTAGGGCTTTGCACATACTAGGTAAGCATCAAATTACCAGCCTCTCCCTCCCTCCCTCCCTCCCTCCCTCCCTCCCCTCCCTCCTTCCCTCCCTCCCTCCCCTCCCCCTCTCCATTTTAACAAAACATTCATTTAGTATACTGCAAAGAGAGCAGGAATATTAGAATAATATTAGCAGGAATATTAGAAGAACTACCTGTTCTATTTCTTTTCTTCATACGTGTGTGTGTGTGTGTGTGTGTGTGTGTGTGTGTGTGTGTGTATGTATGTGTATGTGTGTATGAACATCCATGTATGTGTGAGTATGTATAAAGGCCAAAAGGCAACCTTGGGCATTGCTACTCAGGTACTGTCTACTTTGTTTTGAGGCAGGAGTCTCATTGGCCTGGAGCTCATTAATTATGCTAGGCTTGCCATGGAGCTGAGGATGACCTCAAACTTCTTATCTTTTTGACTGTGTCCCCAATCTGTCTCTCTGTCTCTCACTTTCACTCGCTTTCTTTCTGAAGGTCTCATGTTTCTCAGTCTAACCTTGAACTTTCCATGGAGCTGAGGATGACCCGAACTTCTTATCCTCCTGCTTGTACCTCTAAGATTACAGCTGTATATCACCACACCTAGTTTATTTGTTGCTGGTGATTGAACGTACAGCTTAGTACATCTAGGCAAGCAATCTCCTGAGTTTTGCTGCTTTGTCTTCTCAAATGGCTTTGGATTTAAAATTGTTCCAGGTGGGATTACACATAGTTTGACTTTGCTTGAGATATGAACCATCATCTGTGATGCTGATTTGGGTTTGACATTATGGTTAATTTTTAACAAGATGCGTGAACTTGTCCGTTGGGTGCTTTTGTGACTTGAGATGCATACTTCCATAAGTGCCTTACTTTAGTGACACTGCAGGCATTCGCACAAGTTTCTTTTTTTTTTTTTAATTTTTAAACGTTATATATTTCTTTTACATCCTGACCACAGTTTCTCCTCCCTCCTCTCCTCCCATTCCCTACCCCTTATCCACTCCTCTGTTTCTGTTAGGAAGGGGCAGGCCTCCCATGGGGACCAACAAAGCATAGCATTTCAAGTTGTGGTAAGAAAGACTAAGTAAGCACTTCCCCTTGGATTAAGGCTGGGCAAGGCAGTGCAGTATGAGGAATAGGTTCCCAAGAGCCAGCCAAAGCATTAGGAACAGCCCCTGCTCCCATTGTTAGGAGTCCCACAAGTAGACCAGGCTACACAACTGTCACATATATGTAGAGGGCCTAGTTGGTCTCATGCAGGCTCCCTGGTGGTAGGTTCAGACTCTGCAAGTTGCTATGAGCCAGGTTAGTTGGTTCTGTGGGTTGTCTTGTGATGTTCTTGACCCCTCTGGCTCGTACAATCCTTCTTGTCTCTCAGCCGGATCCCTCAAGCTGGGCCTAATGTTTGGTTGTCACAAAATTTCTTTCTTTTTTGGTTTTTCGAGATAGGGTTTCTCTGTGTAGTTTTGGAGCCTGTCTTGGAACTCACTCTGTAGACCAGGCTGGCCTCGAACTCACAGGGATTCACCTGGCTCTGCCTCTGAGTACAGGGATTAAAGGTGTGCGCCACCACTGCCTGATGTCACACAAGTTTCTTAATACTTTATTATAACTACGGATTGGAGAAAGATTTAATGTGTTTTTTATTTTAGCTTCTGTCAATATTGAAGTTCTTGGTAAAATACTCTTTTAATTGCAAATTATAGCCTATTATAGTGCCTTGGCCTGCAAATCAATGGAACTGTTGCATAATTTATGTTCTTAATTTGTCTGGAAGTGCCATATAATTGGTCCTGAATAATTAAAAAAAAACTTTCCATATAAATATGAAGATGTGAAAACTATAGACCAAAATGAAGGATAATTTTGCCTGAGGAAAGTCAAATTTTGAGTAATGAATATACTTTCAGTTGACTTCTCTGCTCTCTGTCCCCACAGGGTATATTGTTAGTTGATTGGTAATCCTAATCACTACTACTACTACTACTACTACTATTACTATTATTATTATTATTCTGTGCTTTAGACTCAGGTGGAAATTTCCACAAAGATTTTCTTTCTCCTTGTCTTCCCTAGGGCAGAGAGAAGTAGTCCTTTGGGCTGCCTCTTCTTTTCCTTCAAATTTATATTCTGTTCTTTTGGAACTGGAAGCTTGGCCTTCTAGCCTATAAAATCCCTCTTGCAGGTTTCAGAAGATGGGCGGATAGGTCTTAATTTTGCTTTCCTGATAATTTCACATCCTTCAGTGGAATGAAAAAATGCCAACGCCAGGTCTGGTGATTTTCACCAATTGGCTTGGAAAAGTTGCTTTACTCTAGCCTATCCTCCTTTATTTTCACCACTTACTAATTTTGCCAGATCTCTCCATATTTTATTTCAGATCCTGTTTTATCATCTTTCCATAGGAGGCAAAGGGGTGGAGTGGAGCTGGCAAGATGGCTTAAATGGGAAGTTGAACTCCGACCTCCACAGGTGTACCATAGTATGTGCACCCCCTTGTAGTTGGCCATTTTTTTGGGTTGCCCACCACCTCCCAAATAAAGACACAAAGACATTATTAATAATGAATGCTCAGCCTTATCTTATGCTTGTCCAATTAGCTCTTTTAACTTAATTTAACCTGTTTCTATTCATCTTTGTTTTGCCTCATGTCTTTTTACCTTTTTTTCATTCTGCGTGTCCTACTTTCCTGCTTACTCCTTGTCTGTCTGTCTGTCTGGCGCCTGGCATCTCCCTGGGGTCTCTTTCTCCTCTAACCCCCCACCAAGCTTAATTCTTCCTTCTACTCACTCTCCTTGTCTAGCAGTCGCACCCATACCTCCTCCCTCACTATTGGCCATTCAGCTTTTTATTAGACCAATCAGGTGCCTTAGGCAGGCAAGGTAAAATAGCAATACATCATTACATAAGTAAACAAATGCAACACATCTTTACATGGCTAAACAAATATTCCAAAAACACCCCCTGGTCCCCAAAGATGTAAATAAAAGAGTTAGGAAGTTTGCTAAGTTCATAGTACCTCACTTCTATATAAATGGTTTATATGTATATACACTAATATATGGTATCTCAGCCATGAATAATACCCAAAATTAGGAAGTAAAATAGGAAATTACTGTATCACATGTAGTATATAACTATTTGTGTAAAGAATAGCTTTGCAAAGAACTTTTTTTTTTTCTCTATTAAGTTTAATATACACCCAGTAAAATGATGTTAAGAAACTTAGGAGAAAAAAAAAATCAAAGCTTGAAAACCCTGTAAAGAATGAGGTAGGAGGATCAATTGTTGAGAGAGAAAGAGAGAGAGAATATGAAAACAAATCAGAACCATAAAATACATAAAAATTTTCTAATTCCTTTTGTGTGTGTGTGTTTGTTGCTAAGGATAGGGCCCAGGGCCCTGTGCATTGTGAGAGAGACATTCTATTAACTATACCCTGGACCCAAGAAATGTTAGTGTCTAATCTAAGTATAGGCTTAAAAATATTAGAAAAGTAATTTTCTAGGCCTGAAGGGAGGACTTGGCAGTTAAGAATACTACTACTCACAGGGACACTTGGCTCAGCCTGGGAGGAGGGGACTGGATCTGCCTGGACTGAGTCTACCAGGTTGAACTCAATCCTCGGGGGAGTCTTTGCCCAGGAGGAGATGGGAATGGGGGGGGTGGGCTGGGGGGAAGGCAGGGAGGGGGGTGAGGTGGGAGGGGGGAGAACAAGGGAATCTGTGGCTGATATGTAAAATTAAATTTAATAAATAAGTTTTAGAAAAAAGAAAGAACAGGGCTAGACATTAACATTTACAGAGATGAAATGTTTTCTTTGTAGTTAGAAAAGAGTTGTCTGGCCTGAGCATGTCATGCTTTACTGAACTTGAATAATAGAAATCTGTATTCCAAATTATAGATTGTCAGCTTTACAATACTCTCTTGATAAAAAATGAATAAATGAGCAAATCTAAAAAAAAAAAAATACTACTACTACTCTTGTAGAAAACCTGGGTTTGATTCCCAGCACCTACATGACCGCTCAGAATTGTCTGTAACTCCAGTTCTAGGTCATCTGATTTCTTCTGGGTGTGGCACCAGGCACACATATGGTCCATGTTCAGGCAAAATATTCATACACTTAAAAATAAGCAAAAAATCTTTCAAATGCACACACACAAAGCTAACTTTCTCATGCTGCTCTTTGTATTAGACAATGATATTATAGTGTAATCTGCTGAAGTATAGTAATGACCTCATTTTGAGTGGAGGCTATGAGGACATAGAACACATCTTTAGTCTGTGACGTTTGAATCTACTTACAGATCTAGATGAATAGTATTTGGCTTATTTATCAACTGTTACTCAGTGTTTTATTATTAACCGACATGTACATGATTCTATTTTATTTTTTAAAAATTATTTATTTGTATTCTATGTGCATTGATGTTTTGCCTGCATGTGTATCTGTGTGAGGGTGTTGGATCCTCTGGAACAGGAGTTACAGACAGTTGTGAGCTGCCATTTGGGTGCTGGGAATTGAATCCAGGTCCTCTGGAAGAGCAGCCAGTGTTCTTAACTGTTGAGCCATCTCTCCAGCCCCCATGTACATGATTTTAAAATTTCTTTTGGTGCAGATTTTGTATGGTAGTTAAAAAAATTTAGACAGACTTAGGTGTTATACTTGTAACTACTTGGAGTAAATATAAAGTAATAGAGTACTTTTTCCTCCCTTTTTTTGAGACAAGGTCTCATTATGTAGCTCTGACTGTTCTGGAACTCACTATGTAGACCAGGCTGGCCTTGAACTCATAGATATTAGCCTGTCTCTGCCTTCTAAGTGCTGGAAATTAAAGTGTATGCCATCATACCTGACTGGAATATTTTTTGTTATAGCTTTAATAATTTTATTTTTATTACATTATTTTAATTTATCATATTATATATTATAATATACCATATAATCATATACTATATAAGTAATAATAGTATATAATATATAATACAAGTTATAGTCATTATATATTTAATTATATAATATAACTTAATAAAATTGTTATATTTAATTATTGTATGATGTGTATGTGTGTGTGGGTAGGTGTGCATGCACATGTGTGCGTTTGTATGTGTGTGTACACATGCCATGGTGTGCTTGTGGAGGTCAGAGGTCGGCTCTCAGGGTTGGCTCTGGCCTTCCGTGTGGGCTCCAGCCATTGACCTCAGGCTGTCAGGCTTGCACAGCAGGTGCCTTCACCTACTGAGCCAGTTTGCTGACCCTCTCATATCTTTTATCTTATTGAATTTAATTTGGCTTAGTTCTGTTTAAAGTATAATTTTTAGATCTAAAAGGACGATTACTAGAGTATGTTTATTTCCACATTGTTAATAATTTAGGCAAATGGCCTGTTACTGTAAAGTATGTACTTTTACAAGTACATATTGTTACAATATTTATGTATTTGGTAAACTGAACTAATGTCAAGTTTTTTTCCAGTGTAGGGTTGTAAAGAAACATTTGGATCATTAACTCATTCTTGTCTTCCTCATTTTCTCATCTATCACAAGATTTTACAAATATGCCTGTTAAATCATGTTGATTTCCAGATTATAGTATGTATTAATATTTTTTTTATCATGGTTACAATTAAGAATATTAAAGTACAATTTACATTTCCCTAACTAACATAAAATCGTTAGTTTGACTTTTACTTTTAAATCATTTCCTGGTAGGGCTTACCTACAGGTTTCATTTAGAATTAAACATGAATTTATGTTTTAGCTGTGTGCTGGTTAGTTTTTGTCAACTGAACACAAACCTAGGCATTCCCGGAAGAGGGAATCTCAATAGAGGAAGTTGCCTCCATGAGATTGGCCTCTTGACATGCCTGTGGGCATTTTCTTGATTGTTAATTAACGTAGGTGATCCAGCTCAGTGTGGGTCATGCCAACCCTGGGCAGGTGGGTCTGGGCTGTATAAGAAAGGTAGTTGAGCCAGCTAGAGGAAGCAAGCCAGTGAAGAAGGTTCCTTCCTCTATGATCTTGGCTTCAGTTCCTGCCTCTGTGTTCCTGCACTGCAATTCCTTCATTGGCTTCCTTTGATGGTGGACTGTAAGCTGTAAGCCAGATAAACCCCTTCCTCCTCCAGGTTGCTTTTGGTTATCACAGCAACAGAGAGGCAAACTGGAACAAGCTGTTAGTTTGAAACATTAAACATTTTAGACTTGTTAAATTTAATCTTCCTGAAGAATAAGATAGCCATGTGTACAAATTCAGGTGCTAAGGTATCTTGTGCTGTTGAATAGTTTTGTTTCCTCTTTTACTGAAGATATACTGTCATAAAAGGAGTGAAGTATTGATACTATACCATGAATGAACCCTGAAGACATGCAAAGTGAAGAAAGAAGCACATTGCAGAAGGCCTTGTATCTATTCTGTCTGTATGAACTACATTTGTACCAAATATTCAGAAGAGGCAAATGCAGAGTGACAGAAAGTAGGTTAGTAGTTGCTAGGGTTTGTGAGAGAGGGAAGAGTGAAAACTGCCAGTGAATTTGGGATTTTTTTTTTTTAAAAAAAGATTTATTTATTTCTTATGTATACAGTATTCTGTCTGCATGTCGGCCTGCAGGCCAGAAGAGGGCACCAGATCTCATTACAGATGGTTGTGAGCCACCGCGTGATTGTGGGATTTGAACTCAGGACCTATAGAAGAGCAGTCAGTGCTCTTAACCTCTGAGCCATCTCTCCAGCACCGAGATTTGTTTTTAGGTTAATAAAAATGTTTTAAAATTAATAGTAGTAGCTGGATGTGGTGGCACACAATTTAATTCCATTACTTGGGAGGCAGAGGCAGGTGGATCTCTATGATTTCGAGCCCAGCCTGGTCTACATCGTTCTAGGTTAGTCAGAGTTGCAAAGTGAGACCCTGTCTCAAAAACAAACACCTCAAAAATTTAGATAATAGTGATGATCGCACACTCTTGAATATACTAAAAAACCTTCTGAACTCCACATGTTACTAGGGTGAGTTGTTTGGTACCATGAAAACTCTTACAAGAATAGAAAAGGCTGAAGGACTTGGTTTAGAGGACTAATTTAAAATAGCAGTTTAATCGATGGACTAGCCCCATCATCAGGAATTATACACATTTAGGTCTAAAGTTTTTCACTTGAAGAAGATATGTTTTATAATCTTGATATCCCTAGAAACTACCACGTGTCTACCACATATAAACAGATTAAAAGAATGAATAAGAGGGAGCAGGGAAAAACCATTACACTTCTTTTTAGATTGCATACAATTGTAATCCTCCAGGTTTCGGGTTGGGGTAGAGGGCTGCAGCTAAGACCTGCTATAATTCTCTGAGATCTAACCTGACAGGTTGGTGCTGTACGTAGGTTGGGCCTCACCCTGCCTTTCAACTCTGGTGGGTTCAGGTTATCTTGTCAGTGGCATTGAAGTATTCATTCTAGAGGCTTTTCAAAAATGTTTACCCGAAGCTGCTGTTAGTCCCAGGAGGGTTGATCGCATGTGTGGCTGGGTAGGGCTTTCCTCCAAAGGACTCTTTTGTGAGTGGAGGTTTGAGACAGTCTTACTCTGTAGCCCAGGCTGGCCTTGAATTTGTGGCAACTCTTCTCCCTCAGTCTTTTAAATGCTGGGATTATAGATGAGCCCGCCCACACCTGGCAAAATTCTTACTGATGGGAAAGAAAATGAGTAACATTCTAGATTTTAATTTTTAACCCCTTAGAAAAGAAGAATTTGAAGGAGATACGGCAATACTGAATCCACTTATGGTGAATTATTTTTTGCTGATTTGGAAGTAAACTGAGCAACAATGTCATTTTAGTTCTGTTTTTGTATTTGTTCAACAAATACATTTAAAGAAAAAAATGTTTACTGAATCACATGTGCTGGCAGCAATTTGGAATGGAAACTTTTAAAACAAAATGGAAGAAAATCCTTAGACTGGATAATTCTTGGGAAATGATCTGTGTACTGTTTTCTTCAAGTTTCTAGTTTGCAGTTATCATTTGTATAAATGCACAGTTTACACGGTCAGTATTTCGATCATCTCCCAGCCTGGTGAATCTCCTGCGTATCTTCTGTTACATTCTGTCTCCTGACTCACTCACTCTCATGGATAAATACTGCTCTGTATTCTGGGGCTTCTTGTTCATTCCTTGTCTTCTGTAATCATTTATTTGACCTATCTTTTTTTTTTTTTTTTTTTGTTTTCCTGGAGCTTACTTGGTAGCCCAGGCTGGCCTCGAACTCACAGAGATCCACCTGGCTCTGCCTCCCGAGTGCTGGGATTAAAGGCTAAAGGCGTGCACCACCGCCGCCCGGCTTGACCTATCTTAATGATCCTTCTTTAGCCTCTTCCAAAACTAGAACTGTGGTAGTAAAAATCATGTAAACTGTAAAGGTATCTCCTTACATACTTTTCCTCCTATGAGTTTATCTTTTTGGTAAATAAAATTCTCTGGTAATCCTATCATGCATTATATTTTAAAGGAGGTTTCTCTAACAGTAAAATGATGTTCTGTGTTTGAACCCTAGATTTCCTGTAGTGTTACCTTCTTTCTCTCCTTCTTTTGTTTGTGTGGTAGAAATCAAATTTGTGACTATAGCTTGTGTCAAGTTGACGAAACACTGGCCAGCACAGACCTTGTGCAATATGTGTTCTGTTACTGAGCTCCATCTCCATCTCCTTGACAGTTTTTAAACTTGGTTGTCTAGCTTTCTTTCCCTGGTACACTTGAAATAATAATCTGGAAGGATCATAAACCTGCTTCTCACACTTGGTGCCATGCACCTATAGTCCTAGCTTCTTCAGAGAATGAGAGAGGAAGGTCATTGGAGTCCAGGAATTCAGGGCCAGGCTGGCCAACATAATAAGATCTCACGAGTGACAAACATAAAAATACCTCTCCCCTAAGTATTTTAAATTGGTCTAATGATAGTAGAGAATAAAATAGTTTGTAGGATCTAGAATAAATTGGGAAACTTAAGTACTTCACTATATAATGGATAATATGACTAATGGATGAATTTGTGTCATCTGGAAAACTTACCTGTATATTTTTAAGAAAGTGAGGAATTACACATTTTTTTTTTTATAATAGAAAATGTGTAGGGAAGACATTGAGGAGAAGAAAGGCCAATAAAATTAGGGCATGCTTTTAATCTCAGAAATGTAATAAGTGGAAAAGCTTATGTGACATCCAGAGCAGCAGTTCTCAACTTGTGGGGAGTGACTAAGACCATCAGAAAACACAAATATCTATATTATGATTCATAACAGTAGCAGAATTACAGTTATAAAGTAGCATCTAAAATGGTTGGGGTCATCACAAGAGGAGGAACTATACTAAAGGGTCGCAGCGTTAGGAAGGTTGAGAACCACTGCTCTAGAGGACTTCTGGAGGAGATGATAAAGGAGACGTGTGTGTGCTTTGCTTTAGCTTGTAGAAGTGTGTTTAGTTGTCTTTGGGTGAGGACATTAAAGACTTATCATCTTAAATAACAGACAGCAATAGGCAGATGAGTGACTATAAGCATCTTTTGAATATTGAAAGTTTACTAATTATAATAGTGGCAGAGTATTTGGAAATTTAACTGAAAGATAATTTGCCTTTTTAAATAATCCATTACAGAAAGATCAAAATTTATTTTTACTAAGTAACTACTGAGATATTCTTATGCTTAAAATACAGTGTGTCCTTTTACTTCTTATGTTACCCTTCTAGCTGTGAATGAGGAAGTAAGATTTATTTGAATGAAATTTAAATGAATGTGGAATTTGTGGAAATGTGTACATGATTTTGTGATTAAAAATAAGTCATTAAAATGTTCATAGTTGAAAAACTATGAAAAATGTTGGAGCAAAATTTTCTTTTCTTTTTAAAATTTTCTTCTTTTTTTTTTTTTTTTTTGAGACGGGGGCTCTATGTAGCTCTGGATATCCTAGAACTCACTCTGTAGAAAAGACTGACCTTGAACTCAGAGATCTTCCTGCCTCTGCCTCCTGAGTGCTGGGATTAAAGGCGTGCGCCACCACTGCTGGCTGGAGCAACATTTTCTGATGCTAATATTTTTAAAGAACTACAGTTAAATTTGGACTTGTATTTTTGAAACAAAATAGCATTTAATGGCGAATTTGCATGAATAACTGGAAAATAATAATTCTACCAAAACCCATGAAACCTGTCTTATAGCTGATTTATATATGTTCCCGAGCTATTCCTTTTCCTAATCTGTGTTTTCTGTTAAATGTAAATTTGTACTGTATATATGCAGTGTTCTTCTGCTAGAGAGAGAAAAGTTTATTCAGTTGTTCAATTTACAGATTGTAGTTTAGTACTTGTTATCTCATAGTGAGAAATGAGGGAAAGAACTCTAAGAATATACTGTGTCTTCTAATTGCTACATCACAGTGTGGACATAATTCAGACTTTCAGCTCTCTCTCTCTGCCTTGTGAGAAGTTTTCAGGTGCCATTACCCTAATAATTGTGCTGTTGGTGGTATTGTTTCACCTAATGCCTATGCAGGTTAGCATTCACTCAAATACTCATGGGACCTTCTTGAGTTTCAGCCAGTGTTGCAGCTCTGAACTCAGATGGGTGTCTCTTCAACTCAGCCAGGCTTTGGAGTCGTCATTTTCAAAGTGTCTCTAGGAGCAAACTTGGGATCATCTTAGCTTGTTTCTCTTCCTTTAGTGCTTCAAGCTCAGTCCTGCTTGTTGTCCGAAGAGTTGTTTTTTAATCTGGTGTTATTTACCCTTTCAGAGCCACTGGCAAATGTCCTTTGCAGCTCTTTTTGAAATGGGGTCTTGCTTATGTAGCCCAGGTTGGCCTTGAACTCAGGATACTCCTGGGTTTGCAGATCTGCAACGATTTCCAGCCCCCCCCATGTTATATATTAACAGAACAAATTTTAAAACAAATTTGTGTTACATAATAAAAATAACGTAATTTATAGGCTTAAAAACACATAGAGTCTTATAATATTTCTGCATTAGAACAAAGTTCGAAGTTCAAAATCTTACCATAATATGGAGCTGGAGAATTGGCTCAGCGGATAAGAGCACTTACTGCTCTTGTAGAGGACCTGGATTCAGTTCCCAACATCCACATGGTTGCTCATAACCATCTTTAACTCCAGTTCCAGGAGATCTGACTCCCTTTGCTGACCTCTGAGAGTACCAGGCACACATGTGGTACATACTTGCAGGCAAAATACTTATACATGTAAGAAAAAAAAAAAAACCACCAACAAAAAACAAAAACCAGACATTTCTAAAAAGAAAAAAGAAAAAAAACAAAGATTCACAAAATCTTATACCCTTCAGGGTCAATAGTACTTAAGACTCTTCAGGCTTTCTTAGTTTTCTCAGGGCAGTTCTTCTGGCTCTGTAGACTTGCCTCCCATACCAGCATATAGTGGTGCATTGGTATTAAAAAACTGCTGGACACATTTCTGTTCCCCAGCAGGGAGAATGAACAATAGTCCTGGTCTATAGCAGTGCGAAAACCCAGCCAGGCTGATGCTGAAAGTGGCTTAGGTCATACACTGGGAGTAATTTCCCAAGGCTCTTGGTTCTGTTATTTGAGTCACTTTCCTTTATTTCCCATATGTGTCGGCACCCTCACCAGAATGGAAAATCTATTACAATTGATGAGTCTCCTTTGACATATGGCATATCATTACAGCTGAGACGTTTCAGCCTTTTTTCCTACCTGAAGAATTTCTGGGAGTCTAAAAGTTGTTCCTCATTTTTCCCCCTCCTGCCCTTCCTCTTCTCCTCCTCCTTTGTATATGTGTAAGTCTGTGTCCAGGGGTTCATGCATATTTTTGTATATGCATTTGGAGGCCAGAGGTCAGCCTCAGGTTGTTTCTTAGAAACTATCAGTCTTGTTTTTTGGAACCGTGTCTTTCACTGGGACCGGAGGCTCTCTGATTAGGCTAGACTGACTGCCCAGTGAGTTCCAGGGATCTGTCTGTCTCTGCCTCCTCCATGCCGGGATTTTGATGCTGGCTGGGCGCTGGAGATTGAACTTTGGTCCTTGTGCTTGCTGAGTGAGTACTAAACCAACAGAGCTCTCTCTCCAGCCCTCTCCTCTCATTTTGTACTGTCAGTATGTCTCTGGTTCTCTAAGCTGGCAAGGTTTCTGCCTATATACTTTCCTTCTTCTCCTCACATTTTATTATTGTGTTTATTGTTATTATTTTCATAAGGTAGCCTGTAGGCTGGGCTGGCTCCCAAAGTCTTATCCTTGTCGTCCACTTCCTTGTTGCTGGCATTAGAGGCTTGTGACACCATGCCTGGTTTTTATGCGCTGCCGCGTTGAACCCAGGCTTCCTAGGTGTCGGGCAAGCACTTTACCAGTTGAGCTACATCCCTAGCTCTAGATTAGTGTTTAGGAGCAGTCTTAAGTTAACTACAAAATTCAAGTATATGCCTTGGTTCTTCTCTATTCCTTTTGCTTTGCATATATCTTTACTGTTAGTTTTGCCACAGAACATGAATATTATCACTAATTAGTTTTTGCTTAATACCTGCTTGATTAAGTTTGTTGACCTTCTGCAGTGATTTGTTTTTATATTTGCTCTTTTATGGTTTTCTTCACTGTTGATGGTTAAAGGTAATTCTGGTTAATTTTTAATTTAGTGCCATTAAAGATTGATTGAAGCTGTCACATTTCCGTGTGTGCAGGGTTTTATAGTTAGGGTTCTCTCTTTAGTGACCTAATTAGCATCATGTTAACATTTTGACATTTTGTTTTATGTTCACTTAAAAATGGTAAAAACATAGCTTTTGTATTTATTAATTTTTACTATTCAAATATCTTAATTATCATGTATAACCATGTCTAATAGTAATGTGTTTTCCTTCCACTCCTATTTCATTTGTGAATACTTCAGTCAGTGTATGTCTCTAAAGGATAAAGGCTTTTCCAAACAAAACAAAACAATTGAACCACAAAACTATTAATCACTCTTTTAAAAAAGTGATTTTGTTTTATTTGTATGAGTATTTTTGCCTTTATATATATATGTACTTGCCTTTATACACACACACACACACACACACACACACACACACACACACACACACACACTACATGTGTAACTGGAGGCCATGGAGGTCAGAAGAGGGCATCAGATTTTGTGGAACTGGCGTTACAGATGGTTGTTAAGTTGCATGTGGGTGCTGGGAACTGAGTCTTCTGGAAGAGCAACAAATGCTTTTAACCACTGAGCCATCTTTTCAGTTCCCATTCATTATTCTTAAAAACAATTTATATTTTTGAAATACCATTCACCAGATAGGCAGTGTACAAAATTTTCTTGTGTCCTACTAGTTTTTAGTCTAGTTTTACATAGAGTTAGTTATTCTTTTAGATAATGAACTAAATGATGATTGTGTTATCCAGAGTATGATCTTTTCCACTAGTTTCTTTCTACAGTGGGCTTGGCATTATAAAGTGAGTTGTTGGACTACCCAGTGATAAAGCTTCTCAGTGAAGGCATAAGCAGGATAGGTGTTCGATCTCTTCCTTCCTTTTCCTTCCTTCTTTCCTTCCTTCCTTCCTTCCTTCCTTCCTTCCTTCCTTCCTTCCTTCCTTCCTTCCTTCCTTCCTTCCTTCCTTCCTTCCTTCCTTTCTTCCTTCCTTCTTTCTTTCTTTCTTTTTTTTAAAGTTTATTTTTGTTTTTGATAGTACTGGGTTACAACCCAGGACCTGGCACATGAAGGCACATGGTCTACCACTGTGCTATACACCCTTAGCCTAATTTTATTTCATAGACACACACACACACACACACACACACACACACACACACACACACACACACTACATCCTTTTTTTTTTTTTTTTTTTTACTTTTTTTTTGTGACAGGATCTTAACATGTAGCTCTGGCTGTCCTGAAACTTTCTATGTAAACTAGGTTAGCCTTGAACTCACAGAGATGATCTGCTTCTGCCTCTTAAGTGCTGAGACTAACGGTGTGTGCCATTACATCCAACATTTATTATTATTTTTAAAGGAAATTAAGTAATAGCTATTTGGTAAATATTCAAACAAAATTTTTTTATATTTTATTTTATAATTAATTTAATTTTACATATCAGCCATGGATTCCCCTGTCCTCCCTCCTCCCACCCCCAGCCTTCCCCCCCAATCCACCCCCATTCCCACCTCCTCCAAGGCAAGGCCTGCCCTGGGGATTCAGCTTAGCCTGGTAGATTCAGTTGAGGCAGGTCCAGTTTCCTCCTCCCTGCACCCAGGCTGAGCAAAGTGTCTCAGCATAGGCCCTAGGTTCCAAAAAGCCAGCCCATGCACCAAGGACAGGTCCCGGTCCTACTGCCTGGGGGCCTCCTAAATAGTTCAAGCTAATCAACTGTCTCACTTGTCCAGAGGGCCTGATCCAGTTCCATGGGGGCTCCTCAGCTATCGGTTCACAGTCCATGTGTTTCCGTTAGTTTGGCTATTTGTCCCTGTGCTTTTTCCAATCATGGTCTCAATATCTCTTGCTCATGTAATCCTTACTCTCTTTCGCCGATTGGACTCCTGTCAAACAAATTTTTATTTATAACTTTTTAAACAATATTATTCTGTGTTTGTGTCTCTGTGTGCATGATTTGTAATAGTGGGGATGCATGAGCCGTGGCATGTTTGTTGAGGTCAGAGGACAACTTTGTGATGTTGGTTCTGTCCTTTCACTTTAGATGGGTTCTGGGGATCAGGCTCAGGTCACTAGGCTGGGATGACAATTACTGTCTCAACAATCTTGCCTGCTCCTAGATACCCCTCCCCACTTTTCATGTGTATATGTATGTCCTCTTTTTGTGTATGTGTATGCATGTTTGCACTTGTGGGTTCGTGTGTGTGTGTGTGTGTGTGTGTATGTGTGTGTGTGTGGTGCACAGGTATGTATATTTGCTTGGGTGTGGAGGCCTGAGGCAGATGCCCAGAATCCAGCTGGATTGCCCACCACCTTATCCTTTGAGGCAGAGTCTCTAGCCAGCTTGTTGCAGCTATCCCGTCATACCCACCCAGTGTTTACATGGGATCTGGGGTCTGAACACCTGTTTTCCTGTTTGTACAGCAAGTGCTTTCACTACCGAGCCATCTCCTCCCCCATCTTTTTGTCTCAACACATCATCCTGCAGTTACTAGAACAGTATTGATTTTATAGACTTTGCTTCTTTTGTTTACAATAAGAAAATCTGGCTCGATAACAAAACTGATTTATTGACAAATCCTTTACAATGACAGTTTTTGCTCTTTCAGTTTGCTACTGCTAACACTATAAAAAGATACCTGGACAAACTATTAACTTACAGAAAGAGAACCCTTGTAATCCAAACCAGGGAGAATGTGACACTGAAAGACTTCTGTGAGTGTATTGCTATTGGATGAAATTTCAGGTAGGAAGAACCTGCATTGTTTCATGTGAGGTAGGCAGTTTAGTTTAAAAGTGATTGCTTTTAGAATATGCATTTCTTTTGATGGAGGGCCTGGAGAACCTAGCAAACAAGCTTTTAAAGTCTTTGCTTTCTTGAGGGGAACCCGTTTACTCAGATGCTAGAGGAAACATGGCAGTGCCTCCCCCCATACCCCCCTTTTGATCTTCCCAGCTCCCTGAGCCCAGGGCCTTGCACATGCTGGGTAAATGCTCTACCGTGGGCGGCCTCAGTCCCACTCTGCTGCCGTGGGTAGCCTGTTAATGATGACAAGAAGGGTTGGTCTATAGTTTTCAAAACTTGACAAGGTTTTCAAAAGTCTGGTTTATTGTGTTAAATACTTATATATCATTTTGGTTTTTTCTTAGTTTGACAATTTGCTTCTGTTTAACTTTTCTACGCTGTTTATATTTGGTCATTGAATCATTTTATATTTCTTTTTCTAGTATTTGTTGATGCTATTTGAATATTGACTTAAATATTATAATTCTTTTTGTTTAAACACTTTTTTTTTGTTTTAAAGTTAGGGTCGCATGTAGTCTAGGTTGCTTCCAGTTCACTGTGTAGTCATGGATGATTTGAATGTCTTATCCTCCTTTCTCTACCTCCAGGAGTTAAGATTACAAGCATGTGCCACCACTTGTGGCTTTGTTAAATCATTTTTCAACCTTTTAGTAGGATATATGTACACACTTTAAAATTTAAAGGAGAGTTTCTTGGTCAAGCCTTGCTGAGTATCCTGGCCTCTAAAAGTGACTTTAGAGGCTGGTTTTATGTGTACTACTAATGCCTGCGACCTGCCACTCCTCTCTTTTTAGTTCGCTTTGGAAGTGTCTTTTTGTTGAGGTGAGGCGAGCTAAATTTGAAAATTAGTGAGGGAGAACACATAAGTGGGATGGGATATATTAGTAACACTCCTGGTTATAAGTAAATAAGCTATACCCTTCAAAGACACAGCCTCATTGACATGCTTTCTCCAATCAGACCTACTACATAACTGATCATCCATCTATTTTATCCATCTGTTGAGGAGGGTCTTTACCATATTTATGATACATTCCCTTCAGTAGCACCACCAAGCACTACCAAGCCTCCAATACATCAGCTTTTGGGGCCATTTTATATCCACACCATGATAACCAGCAAGAATGTATAGGGAAAAAAATGGGAGGTGAGGTGTTTTGAAATGTGTCAGAGGTCTGGAGAGATGGCCCAGCAGTGGAGAACACTTTCTGCTCTTACAGAGGTCCTGAGTTTGATCCCAGCACCCACATAACAGCTCACAACTGTCTGTAATTATAGTTCTAGGTAATCTGATGGACTCTTCTGATTTCCATGGACACTAGGCACACACATGGTACACAGACATTTATGCGGGTCAAACACCCATATACATAAAATAATGATAACAAAAAAAAGGAGGGTGGCAGAGTGGACCAATTTATTCTGTAGGTTATGAAGACCTATGGTGGTTTTGCGTAGGGGTTACTAAGAAAATAAAATGTTCTTTTTTTTTTTTTTTTTTTTTTAAAAAAAGACAGGGTCTCTCTATGAATTCCCTGTGTAGACTAGAGTGTCCTCAAACTCAGAGATTCTTCTGCCTCTTCCTCCCCAGTGCTGAGATTAAAGGCGTATGACACCGTGCTGGGCTAAAATGTTCCTGAGAGGCATTTGGTGGTGGCTGTAGTGCTATTAGAGTTGGGAACCAAACGGGTGGCTGTTGAATGAGACGTGCTTCTCATGCCCTTAATGTGTTACTGATTTCAGCTCCTGGTTACTAAAATCAAACCAGTTTGTTAATTAAAAGTACTTAGTTGATGATGGAGTTTCATGGAGATCTCAACTAATAAGAGCTTGATGAAGGCTTATCTTTCCATATTTATAGTTTTCAAGGTCGTGAGCTGAACTCTGGGCCTTAGCATGGGATTCCTGATGGTGAGATACCGAGGAAGATAATTATCAGTTCTGGAGTTATAGTTTGCCTACTATGCCTGAAGCTCAGGGTTCAGCACCTGGCCACAAGTGAGACAACAACAAATAGTCACCAGACAAGTCAGATGGTGGTGGTGCAGCAAGCCTTTAATCTCAGAACTGGGAAGGCAGAGGCCAGCCTGGTCTATAGAGCGAGTTCCTGGACAACCAGGGCTACACTAAGAGAAATCCTGTCTCAGGGGAAAATAAAAAAAAGGAGAGAAGGGGCTATAAAAATACTGCTTGGATATTTTGCTTTTAATTTAATGCATTTATTTTATGTTTATAGGTTGCTGATTTATTAAATTCTCCTTCATCTGCAACCATAATACCCCATATGCACTTCTCTTTTTGGGGTCATAAAAAACTCCACATAATGCTTTCTAAGGAAAGAGGAATGAAGTGCATCATATGCTCAAGACTATTTTTGTTGATAGTTACCTGCATATCTGATCTCGTGGTAGTGATCTATGGTATGGTAGTTTCCCGGGATTTTCTGGGCTATCAAATACATACATTCTTATTTTTATATATTGTAATATTTTATTAAGCACTAACATGTACATAATATCTCTTTCCTTTCTTTTTCATGTTTCTAGGGAACCTTATTTCTTGTTTTTCCCACCTCCCAACCATTGACATTGATAAAGAAAACCTTAAAACAATGTTATTAACATGTCTATATCATTCTATATTTTCCTAAAGTTTTTATAAACTAATATAACCATTTACATATTTCATGCTTTTGTTAGACAGAGGATTGCATGCTCTACCTCAGAATTTCGTCTTGCTTTTTCTTCACTAATTGCTTCCCATCTAGTGAAACGGGAACCAACTAAAGCAATGTAAACATCTCTGTTATTTTATAACATAGAAGGTGCAGAATTTTCCAGTGCATGGATGGGCCATGGTTGACTCTACTCCTGTTTATTCAGTTTCTTTTCCTTCATTTGTAACTAGCAATAATACTGTAATCTTTATATTAGATCATACTTGTGTATTGTGTCTATCTTATTTAATATTTATTTATTTTACAGCCTGACCATAGTTTCCCCTCCCTCCCCTCCTCTCCTCCCAGTCCCTCCCGTTATTATGCTTTTAAGATAAAGTCTTAGTGGTGAACTGAGAAGTCAGAGCTTAGAATCATGTACAGATTTGGTATGTATTGTCACATTATTCCTCTGAGAGTGTCTCTCACCTGCACTCTTAAGTGCCATCTCCCTCTGTAGTATCTGCAACTGTGTCAATAATTGTTTTTTTTTCTTTCTAACTAAGATGATTAGTTAGAAATTTAAATTTGCATTTTTGTGATTGAGTTTGAACATGTTTTCATTGAATTGTTCAACTATGTTATTTGTTTATATTTATCTAATTACAACTTTTTTTTTAAAGATTTATTTATTTATTATGTATACCGCATGTATGATTGCTGGCCAGAAGAGGGCACCAGATCTCATTACAGATGGCTGTGAGCCACCATGTGGTTGCTGGGAATTGAACTCAGGACCTCTGGAAGAACAGTCAGTGCTCTTAACCTCTGAGCCATATCTCCAGCCCATAATTACAACTTTTTAAAAGTACTGATTTTTTTTTAGAAACCTGTTAAAGAGGTTGGTCCCTTTTCTCTGACATCAAACAAAAGGATGATTATTTCTCAGTACAGGTGCTGCAGACCAGAAATGTTTCATATTTTAGGGTTCTTATTATTAACAGTTGTCACAGCAGGGAAATACCTGATTGCTTATGGTTTTATAATTGTTGACAGATTATTTTAGGATAAGTAAATACATTTGAGGAATAAATTTGTTTGGAATCTGTCATATTTTGATACATGTACAAGAGAGACCTCTTGCCTACAGGGAGTTTCTCTAGAACCAGGAGCTTTCCTAGCTTGTTTCCTAGGACTTAAAAATCTGTAATGTAAGATGTCAGCACCTCTTAATTTTAGTTTCCCTAGGACATTGTAGCTGCTGTCAACCGAGCAGAGAGGGAGGTTTACAAAGGCTTAGACGTTATCCAGTTTTATGCACTCTTTACTCATGAACCAGTAGTATTTTTCCTGTGCATTATTCCCAGGATAAAAAAAGAAGTATGGCACTCGGGAGGCAGAGCCAGGCAGATCTCTCTGAGTTCGAGGCCAGCCTGGACTACCAAGTGAGTTCCAGGAAAGGCACAAAGCTCCACAGAGAAACCCTGTCTCAAAAAACAAAAAACAAAAAAATTGAAGTATGATCATGTATTGACAGTAAGAAAGCTGAATTCTCAGGGTTGGAGAGAGTGCTCAGTGTTAAGAGCACTGACTGCTCTACCAGACACCCACATGGGCACTCACATGGGCACCCAGCACCCATATGCAGTTCACAACTGTCTGTAACTCTAGTACCAGGGTACCTGAAACCCTCACACAGATATCCATGCAGGCAAAACACCAATGCATATGAAATTAAAAAAAAGAAAGCTGAATTATCTTTAAGGGATTATTAAATTAAAAGACAAAAAAGGTTATATGTTAGGTTATACCATGAATTGGGAAACAACTCATTAATTAACTGATGATAATCTGGAACTTGGTCTCACAATTTCTTGAACATAATTCCTTTCATTGCTTTTTCCTCAGCAATTCAAATTCGAAAACAACCACTGTTTTAGGAGAAGCTTTGTGCACAAATGATTTAATTCATTATTTTTCCCTGTGAGCTGAGCAACATTTCAGAGCAGAGGCAAAGAGGCGTATACTCAATTCTTAAGATACTAAGTCAAAAAGGACAGAGTTTCCACATCATGGTAGCAGTTTTGCAGATGCTACATTCTGATAGTAGAAATAACACAGGCCAGCAAAGGCTGGAGGTGGGAGCTCCTTAAAGCCTGTCTTGGCAGTTTCCTCACATGCGTCTCCATAGACCTAATGACAACTTTTCCAAGGTCCACGGGACTTCGGGGAGTGAGAGCTGCAGTTACGGAACAGTCTGTTGCAGGACGAGGATTCAGATATGCAGCTGGAAGTAGGCCCAAGAGCAAAACACTGACGAATCTCTTACTCACCCCATGGAGGAGAGATGCAGCCTGGGAATCAGAATGGCGTTTTATGGTGGGTGAATGTGTTGTGCTCTACATCAGCCTGGGATGAGTTGGTGTTGGAGCAGTTTTGCTGTGGAGGCAGATCTGACCACTGGAGTTTGAAAGTAGCAGACTTTGCAATCCTTTGGCACCACAGAAGACTCCTGGCCTCTAGAGAAGCATTATTTTGCTTTTGAGTAGTCAAGGTTACTCAGCCTTGTGCTAGCCTTTCACTCAGATGTTTAAAGATTTCTGTTTCCCTGCAATATTTTGGTATACATTGTCTTAGTTAAGATTTCTTTCTTTCTTTTCTTTTTTTTTGGTTTTTTGAGACAGGGTTTCTCTGGTGTTTTGGTGCCTGTCCTGGAACTCGCTTTGTAGACCAGGCTGGCCTCGAACTCACAGAGATCCGCCTGCCTCTGCCTCCCGAGTGCTGGGACTAAAGGCGTGCGCCACGACCGCCCGGCCTGAGTTAGGATTTCTATTGCTGTGATAAAACACCATGACCAAAAAGCAAGTAGGGGAGGAAAGGGTTTATTAGGCTTATGCTTCATCATTGCTGTTCATCACTGAAGGAAGTCAGGACAGGAACTCAAACAGGGCAGGATCCTTCAGGCAGGAGCTGTGCAGAGGCCATGGAGGGTGCTGCTTACTGCCTTGCTTCCCATGACTACCTCAGCCTGCTCTCTTATAGAACCCAGGACCAGCAGCCCAGGGATGGTACCACCCACCCACCATGGGTTGGACCCTCCCCATCAATCACTAAACACCTGGATCTCATGGAGGCATTTCCTCAACGGAGGCTCCTTCCTCTGCTGATTTTAGTTTGTCTCAACTTGACACACAAAACCAGCCAGTACATACAATTAGTTTTTTTTTCCTTTCTGTGTTGGAGAGTGAACTCAGGTCCCCTTGTATGACAAACAAGTGCTCTACTGCTGAGTGACACCCCCAGCCCCAATCATACACATTTTTGATCAGTTTGAAATGTGTCTTGGTTTCAAACACAGAATTTTCCATTCTTATGACTTCTTTCCTATTCTAATGCAATCTTAATGATTTTTAAATATCTTCTCCTTAGTGACTTGAGATGACATTTAAATGAAACACAGGAAAGCTACTACATAGTGGTGAGGAACATAGATTTTGGAATTAGTGTGCCTAGGTTTTAATTAGCAACAACACTTCCTGGTTTTGAAGTTTTGGACAAGATACTTAATCTATTTGTGTTTACCTCAGTCCCTTGAAATAAGAATAATACAGTAATGTATGTATTTCATGAAATATTAAATATATATAAACTCATTTCTTGATACATAGAAAGTGTTATTAAAATTGCTTTTATTATGGTACTTTCCTTCTAATTTGGTCTATTTGTGGATTTCCTGTTGTAATCCATGTCTAGCTGACATTCATGTGCAGGTATTACACTAATAAAGAAAACCTGCTTTGAATTATAGTTTAATCTTTGATATAGTTACTTTCCTGGTAACTTTTTCAAAGAAATTTAGATGGTCTATTTAGTTTATTTTCTGCTTCTAATAGAAAGAAAAGCAGAAAATAAAAAAAATATGTTCTTTGTTTTTTAATTCATTTTCTACAACTGCTAAACCCTTTGAAATTAATAATTTCTCAGTTTATTTTTCTTTTAAAAATACTTATTTATTTATTAATTATGTATACAGTGTTCTGTCTGCACAACAGAAGAGTATAGCAGGAATCTTAAAAAGTCTTATTAATAAGATCAAACCAGGAGTCAGGTATTGGGGTGAATGCTGGAAGGTCAGAGAAGCAGAACAAGCCACAGCCACCTCACCTTGACAATTCCTCAGCTGATCCTCTTTCCTTAGACTGGAAGCCTCTGCATCCTTACCCAATGGATCTCAGCTGAACTGCTTCTCGAAAGCCTGAAAGCTTAACTAGGCTCTAGTTCCTTATCCTCATGTCCTAAATACCTTTCTGCTTTGTGCCATTACTTCCTGGGATTAAAGGAGTGAGTTACCATGACTGTCTGTTTCCAGTGTGGCTTTAAACTCACAGAGATCCAGATGATCTCTGCCTCCCAAGTGATAGGGTTAAAGGTGTGTGTGCTACCATTTTCTGGTCTCTATATCTAGTGGCTGTTCTGTTCTCTGACCCCAGATAAGTTTATTAGGGTACACAATATTTTGGGGAACACAATTCCACCACAGAAGAGGGTACTAGATCTGATTATAGATGGTTGTGAGCCACTATGTGGTTACTGGGAATTGAACTCAAGACTTCTGGAAGAGTAGCCAGTGCTCTTAACCTCTGAGCCATCTCTCCAGCCCTCAATTTATTTTTCTAATCCTGTCTTTTTTTTGTGGCCAAACTCTTGTCATGAACTTTGTTGATGTACATAGACTTTCTGTTTTATCTCAGTATGCTTGGGATATCAGTATTTCTGTTACATTATTCCTTAGCATTTTTAGACATCTTTGTTGAAAACTAAGACTGAAAATATGAATTATTTTAAAGACATTTCTTTGTTTTTTTCAGAGATATTGTATAGTGATTTAATAATGCATTCTGTGAATACTGCTGTTTTAAAGTGACTAAGGTGTAGAGATTGGGTAATCATCAAAAGTTTATTAGCAGTTACTGTAAAAAATAATCATGATATTTATTTAATAAGGGATGCAAGTTAAAAAAGATGAAGATGAGGCCGGGGAGATGGCTCAGTGGTTAAAATCACTTGCTGCTGCTGCTGCTATTCCAGAGGACCCAGGTTTGGATCCCACACCCACATTGGTGGCTCACAGTTATCTGTAACTCTAGTTCTGACTCCTTTTAATGGGCTCTGTAGGTACTGCATGCTTGTGATACACATACATACATGTAGGCCAAATACTCATACATGTGAAAATTTTAAAAAGTTATAAAAAGCTGATTTTATAGTATAATATGTGGTTAAATTATAGATATTTTAAAGTTATAAATTAACCAATCAGAACACACTTTACATTAAAAATTTCATTGTAAAGAAAGCTAAACCTCACAAACATGGAACAAAGCAAATAAAGCGAAGGGCAAATCGCCTGGAAACTGTCGCCCACTTCAGCCATGGAATGGTCACAGCTTTCCTAGAATCTGTGTTTTTTTTTCCTCCTCCAAATGTAGTCCTAAAAGTCTCTTCTTTAGTGTTCTATTATCCAGCAACATATCCTTAAGTTACAATTTAATTTTGCTTATTTGTAATTAATTAACCAACTAATTAATTTGCTTCTTTGAGATAGGTACTCATTGTAGTTAGGACTGGCCTTGAATTTGATGTGTAGCTGAGAGACTGGCCTAAAATTCCTGCTTCCGCTGCCTCTGCCTCTCAAGTGCTAGCATTATATGCCACCACACCTAGCCTGATATATTTTAAAAGTATCAGATGAATTTGTTTATTGAAGAGCCTGTAACTTTTGACATTTTACTGTTTTTCTGTCTGAATTTTGTTCATTGAATACTCAGAATGTAGTTAAACATGACCTGCAGTCCTGTTTCCTGCAATTTGGCAGCTGAATCTAGAGGCTGGGTCAAACTCAGCTTCCATTCCTGTGGCCAGACTGTAGGTGGTGCTCTGTTCTTTCACTGGAAGCAATTACGCCTGGTTTCTCTGTGTGGATGATGTTGTCGGCCCTGGTATTCGTGATCAAAAAATATTTATTTGCTTAGATCTAAAAAAGGTGGTCACAGGGTCTGCCTGTCTGTCTGTCTGTCTCTGGTGTGTGTGTGTGTGTGTGTGTATGTGTGTGTGTGTGTTTAACTGGAACCTTTCAATGAAGAAATATTTCTTTATTTGGCTACCTAGTGGTATGGTCACCATTGTACATTTATAGAAGGCAGAATAAATGCACAATTTTTCTATTAATTTACTAGTCTTCAAAGTAACAGATATTTCTTCCTTATCATCTTTTAGAGCAGTGGTTTACAACCTGTGGGTCATGACCCCCACAGGGGGCACATATCATATATCCTGCATATCAGATGTTTACATTATGATTCATAACAGTAGCAAAATTACATTTATGAAGTAGCAACAAAATAATTTTATGGTTGGGGGTCATCACAACTGTATTGAAGAATCAAGGCATTGGGAAGGTTGAGGAACACTACTCTAGGGGGAAACCAGTGAATTTGTTCTTATGATTTAGAAATTTCATGAACTAATAGATTTAGATGTATTTGATTATAATGTTTCTCATCATTGAACCACAGATTGCTTTGTCTTTGGTCAATAGGGTATTCTTTAGGTTGGCTTTTGACTCCTTTTGGAAAAGCCTTTTTGATTTAATAATATTACTGCTATTGTGTATGGCAGGGTAATTTAGGCTCAGTATTTCATTTCTAGCTCTAGACCTTGGATTAGATATTTCTAAAAGAAACCCTGATTTTCCTTGGTCAGAAGTGGCACTTCAAGACTTCAGTCTGAGTACTATGCACACTCATTATTACTCTGTTGGTAATTGCTCATGTGGCTTTCAGAGTCCAGAACTACACATATACTTTTTTTTGTTTTGTTTTGTTTTGTTTTTTTTGAGACAGGGTTTCTCTGTGTAGCTTTGCGCTTTTCCTGGAACTCGCTTTGTAGACCAGGCTAGCCTTGAACTCACAGAGATCTGCCTGCCTTTGAGTGCTGGAATTAAAGGCATGTGCCACTACCACCTGGCCACATATATTCTTAAATACCAATTACGGTTTTATGTATTGGAGTGTATGTTTACGTATTTTTAAGAGTTCCTAGTGACATATTAAGTACAGGTTAGTTGTTCAGATCCTATCAGGTTGAGCACATTCTTTTCTCTATCTACTTCATTTTTTTTTTTTTTTAATCATCAAAGGCTATTACATTTTGACAAATGCTTTTTGTGTTTATTGAGATGATCATATGAATTTCTTTTCATGTTATTCATGTAGTATATAATTTATTGCTTTTTGCTATATGTATGTACGTATATATGTGGGTACACAAGCATGTGTGTATATGTGTGTGTGCGCGTGCAGGTGCATGCGTATGTGTATGGAGGCCAGAGCTCAACCTTGTATGTTATTTCTCTACTTTTTTGTTATTTTTTGAGCCATGTTCTCTTACTGGCCTGTGTAGCATGAATCCTAACAGTTCTTATTAATAAAATCAAATCCAAGGCCAGTTATTGGGGTGAACTGGAAGATCAGAAAGACAGAACAAGCCACAGCTAACCTCACCTGGCCAACTACTCAGCTGATCTTGTTTCCTCAGACTTCCAAGCCTCTGTGTCCTCACATCCGAATGGCTCTCACCTGAACTGCTGCCCAAGACCTAAAAGCTTAACCAGCCAAATGCTTCTAGTTTCTGGTCCTCACGCCTTATAT
This sequence comes from Peromyscus maniculatus bairdii, assembly GCF_049852395.1. Taxonomy (NCBI): domain Eukaryota; kingdom Metazoa; phylum Chordata; class Mammalia; order Rodentia; family Cricetidae; genus Peromyscus; species Peromyscus maniculatus. The sequence continues at coordinate 66,612,456 of NC_134857.1, forward strand.
ACCTTTCTGCTTTCTACCATCACTCCTTGGGATTAAAGGTGTGAGTCACCATGCTTGGCTGTATCCTTGAACACATGGATTTCTGCCCCTGGAATGCTAGGATTAAAGGCGTGTGCTACCACTGCCTATCCTCATGTTTAATATTGTGGCTGTTCTGTCTCTGACCCCAGATAAGTTTATTAGGGTGCACAATATTTTGGGAAACACAATACCACCACAGGCCTGGAACTCTCCACATAGCCTAGGCTGCCTGGTCAGCCAGCTCCAGGGATCTAGGTGTTTCTACCTCCCCAGGGCTGGCATTAAAACATATGCCACTCTATTTGGCTTTTTAAATATCAGTTCTAGGTCTTGAACTCAGGTTCCATATATTTTACTGACAGAGGCATCTGCAGCCCCATATTTATTAATTTTTACGTGTTAAACTAAGCTTGTATTTCTGGAATAAAGCTGATTTGCTTATTGTGTAGAATTATTTTTACATGTTGCTAATATTTTTTTCTCATGCTTTATTGATATCTCCTGTCTTAGTTAGGTGTTTGTCTAGTACAAGGGTAATACCGACCTCGCTGAGTTTTTGAGGAGCTTGTGAAGAATTATACTAGTTCATTTTGACAAGACTGTCAGAGCTCCAGGTGTCCTTTGTGAGTTGATTTGTGATTACTATCTTTCTTTGTTTCCAGTCTCTGTACCTTTTCTTTCTTCTAGAGCCAGTTTCAGGAGTTTGTGGCTTTCTAGAAAAAGTTGTTACTTTTTGACATACAACTGTTCAGGGTATTCCTTTCTAATCTTTTTGTTTCTGTTAGTTGGTAATAATGTGCTCTCTTTCATTTCTGATTTTAATGATTTGAGTCTTTTTTCCCCTCTTGCTCTAATGAAACCAAATTTTGTCAGTGTTTTTCTTTTGCTTTTATTGAGACAGGGTCTTACTCTACTACTGAAATTGAGAGTTCTTTATATATTTTAGATATCCTTTTGTGAGATATTTGCTTTTAAAATACAGTTTGTAGTTTGCCATTGATTCATAAAAATATGCACACACATATAGTAGAAGTTTGTAATTTTGATAAAATTTATTTTTTAAAACTTTCTATTTCTATAATATAACTGTCTGTATTCCTTTTTCTCTTTTTCAAGCCTACATACATTTTTTTAAATTTTTTTAAAAAATTTTATTTTATAATTTAATTTAATTTTTACATATCAGCCACGGATTCCCTTGTTCTCCCCCAGCCCACCCCCCATTCCCATCTCCTCCATGGCAAAGACTCCCCTGAGGATTGAGTTCATCTTGGTAGATTCAGTCCAGGCAGGTCCAGACCCCGCCTCCCAGGCTGAGCAAAGTGTCCCTGTATAAGCCCCAGGTTCCAAACTGCCAGCTCATACACTGAGGACAGGTCCCGGTCCCACTGCCTGGATGCCTCCCAAACAGATCAAGCTAATCAACTGTCTCACCTATTCAGAGGGCCTGATCCAGTTGGGGGCTCCTCAGCTATTGGTTCATAGTTCATGTGTTTCCATTCATTTGGCTATTTGTCCCTGTGCTTTATCCAACCTTGGTCTCAACAATTCTCGCTCATACAAACCCTCCTCTTTCTCGCCAATTGGACTCTTGGAGCTCTACCTGGGGCCTGGCCATGAATCTCTGCATCCGGTTCCCTCAGTCATTGGATGAGGTTTCTAGCATGACAATTAGGGTGTTTGGCCATCCTATCACCAGAGTAGGTCAGTTCGCTCTGTCTCTCAACCATTGTCAGTAGTCTGTTGTGGAGGTATCTTTGTGGATTTCTGTGGACCTCTCTAGCACTTTGCTTCTTCCTATTCTCAGGTGGTCTTCATTTATCATGGTCTCCTATTCCTTGTTCTCCCTCTCTGTTCTTGATCCAGCTGGGATCTCCTGCTCCCCCAAGCTCTCTTTCCCTCGACCTTTGCCTTTCATTACTCCCACTCACCTCCAGGTTGTTCATGTTCTATTATATGTAATTTTACCATGTTAAAGTTAAAGCCTTCCATTTTGATTAGTCATAAAATGGGAGGGAGGTGCTGTGGGATGTTCTGTACGCTGTGAATATGTGTTGCTCTGATTGGTTGATAAAGAAAATGCTGATTGGCCAGTAGCCAGGCAGAAGTATAGGTGAGATAAGCAGACAGGGAGAATTCTGGGAAGACAAAGGCTGAGTCAGGAGATACCAGTCCACCATCCAGGGAGCAGCATGTAATGGCACATAGGTAAAGCCATGGAACACTTGGCAACATATAGATTAACAAAAATGGGCTGAATTTAAGATATAAGAGCTAGGTAGCAAAAGGCTTGAGCCATAGCCATGAAGTTATAATTAAAAAAAAAAATCTAATTTATTAGTTTTCCCCAGCGAATTTACATTTGGGTCTGAAGTCTAAGATATAACTGTTTATACTTTGTGGAGAAAACAGATTATTCTTTTATGTGTTCCAGATCTTACTGTTCTTCAAAATAAGACTTCAGATTAGTAACTATGAAATTAACAATATAATTTAAAAGTACTGAGGGAATGATAATAGAGGTAGGGTGCTTGAACAATATTAAGTACTATGTAATTTTACAGTGTAAACACATAATTAGTCACAAATATTGAGATGATTGATTTGAATATGAAATGTATGGCCATTTGCTATTTCTGTGGTGTTCCAGTCCAGGCAGTGTAAGTTCAGTGGACTTGTGACTACTTGTCACCAGTGACAGATTTCTGATTTTTAAAATATGACAGTGCTATAAATCACTAGTTTGCTAGATTGAACTAGTAATCTATTAAAGAACATGGCAGTATTTACTGTAGATAAATGCAAATTTAAAAAGGTTCTGTGTATGAAGGTTTAAATGATTTATTATCCTTCAGTGCATGCCTGAGTCTGAAGTTATGTAATAGATTTAGAAAATTTCATTTCCTGTTTGAAGGTTCACATTTGCATATTTTTCTCTAATGTAAGTGTTGGAGCTTAGTTGATAGAATATGTAGTAAAACTGATAATACTATTGCTTAACTTTTGGGAGGTGTATTACAATGTCAGTCCTTTTAAAGGTATAGGGTAAGTGATTAAATATACCCACTTTTATTTTATTTATTTTTTTCTGGGACAGAGATTGAGGAGATTGTATTCTCTAGGTGGCTTAAGAATTTATGTTCCCATGAGCTTTCTTTCTCCTTAATTTTTTTTTCTAACAAGTTGCATTTCATTCAGGTTTTAGTATGGTGGAAATAACCAGTGGAACAACTAATCCTGTAACAAATTCTCATTTCACACAGTTGTGTTTTTCTTATTGATTCTTTTGAGACAGTTGTTCCAGTTGCTGAGGCTGTAGTGTGCAGCACCACAGTCTAGCCTCTTTGTTTACTTACTTATTTGTTTCTGAGGCAGGCTCTTGGTTTATAGCCCAGGCTGACTTGAACTTGTGGTCTTCTCGCCCCATGCTCACCATTGCTGGGATTATAGATACCATACTCAGATCTACTTATTTTAAATTTAAACCTTTTGTTTCAGGGCAGTTGCAGAGTTACATGCAGTTGAAGAACTTACAAAGAGAGATTCTGTCTTCTTTATCTGCTTTCCTCCAATATGAAAATCTTGCAAACACACTATAGTGTTGATAGTGATATAATCAAGATAATGAAACCTTGAGCACGCGTGTGCCTCCTGATGACCTCCTGTAGCCATGCCTCCTCCTCCCAGCAGTCTTTTTTCCCATTATTTTGGCAGCTGAAGAATTGTATATAAATGGAATAATATATGAATTTCTGGGTTTCTCATCTAGTACAATATCCTGAAGACTTATTTAGGTTGTTGTGTGTATCAGTAGTCTGTCCTGTTTATTGTTACATAGTGGGTATGGTGAAAGTCTTCTGTTTCCGTTTTTAGGCTATTATTGAAAAAGCGCCTATAAACACTCATGTTAAATTTTTTTTTCTAATGGTGCAGAGTTCTTTTTTTTTGTTTTAAGGAAGAATGCTAGGTGTGCATTTGCTAGCTCAAACAGTAGTGGCGTGTTTATTTCTTGAGAGAAATTACTGAACTGTTCCTACAGTGGCTGTGTCAGACTTCACACCCCACCGGCAGCAGAGAAGTGATTCAGTTTCTCCACAGCTTCCCTAGAAACTGATGATTTTGTTTTAGTCATTCTGATTGATATGTCCTGATACCTCATTGTGGTGTGAATTTCCTTAATATCTAGTAGCTAGTAACTTTTTATTATATGTTTATTTGTTTTCTTTGTGTCCTCTTTAGAGAAGTATGCTCTGTTCTTTGGTTTATTTTCTAATTATTTTTTTCTGCTATTGAATTTTGAAGTTGAGAGTTCTCTATATATTTTAGATACCCTTTTATCAAATATTTAGTTTACAGATATAGGTTTTTTTTTTTTTGGAAGTAAAAGTTTGTAATCTTTGATCAAGCCTAATTCATAAGTTTTCCCCAGGGAATTTGCCTTTGGATGTGAAGTTTAAGAACTCTTAAATTAGCCCTGAGAAGTTTTTTTTTTTCCCCTAGCAGTTTTATATTATGCATTTCAGCCTGTGATCCATATTAAGCCGGTTTGGGTTGAGTGTGGTACTTGTAAGCATTTATTTGTTTGCTTATTGATGTCTAGTTGCTACAGGCCGTGTGCCGAAAAGATCTTCACCACTAAGGTGCTTTAGTTTGTCAAAATGCGGTTGAGATAGTGCATTTCTAGATTCTCTGTTCTGTTCCCTGGATCTGTGTATCTGTCCTCTTGGTAACTTCTCATGGTCTTGATCACTAGAGCTTTGTAGAAACCTCACATTAGGTAGGCAAACTCCTCCCACTTTCCCCATTTAAGATTGCTCCTCTGTTCTAGTTCATTTGTTTCTTCTGTATAAATCTCTGAATAATGTTTTCTCCATCTGTAGAAATCTTTCAGGGATTTATGATAGAAACTGCTAAATGTACCTCTGTCACTTTTGGGGAGTGCTGATTTGTATAAACATACACCCTTTCTCCGTTTATTGAGACTTAGCACTGCAGTTCTACACGGTTTGGGGTTTTTATATCTAAGGGGTTTTTATATTTCTGTCACTTGTAAATGTCGCTATTTTGATTTCATTGCCCATATTGTCATTGTTAATAGACACAAGTAGAATTGTCTTTGTACGTTTGTTTTGTAACCTCCACCTTCCTAGAAGTCACGTCTTAACTTTGTTAAGAAGGTTTGTATTCATGAGAGGTAGCCTGTACGTGTGTTGCTTGGGGATCAAGCTGAGGTTTTTTTCTTTCTTATCTTTTTTCCCCATCTATGTTTTGAGTTGAGAAGCATAAAATTAGTGATCATTTTGAAACATTTAACAGAAATATCCAGTGAAATTATGTGGATATTAAAGTATTTTTTTTGTTTAAAATTACAACTATTTTCATATTAGTTACAGGGTTATTAAAATTTTCAATTTTATGTTGAGAAAGTTGTGGTAGCTTGTGTTCACATTGTCCAGTTGTGGGTCTCGGTTTTTGAAAAGAAAAGCTTATGAGTTTGAGACATTTCTTCCAACATAAGTGATTTTACTCTTAGTTTTTCCTCTATGTTGAATTAGCTACAAATTTTTAAATTTAATTAAAAAAATTAAAAGATAATCACATAATTTTTTGTCTTTCTTTCTTCCCTCCTGTTGCTCACATTCAGCTCCCTTGCTCTTTTTCAAAGTCATTACTTTCTTTAATTGTTATTGTTAAATTCTCTTTCTCTCTCTCTCTCTCTCTCTCTCTCTCTCTCTCTCTCTCTCTCTCTCTCTCTCTCTCTCTCGCTCGCACGCAAACATGCACGTGCGTCTGTTGTTGGAGGTTTTTGCTCTTTTTTGGGGTCCTGCCACCCAGTTCCTACATAAATCACACACAGAAGCTTATTCTTATGAATGCCTGGCCTTAGCTTGACTTAGTTTCTAGCCAGCTTTCCTTAACTTAAATTATGCCATCTACCTTTTGCCTCTGGGCTTTTCCCGTTCTCTTACTTCTGTAAATCTTCCTCTTACTCTGTTGCTGGTTGTGTAGCTGGGTGGCTGACCCCTAGGTCCTCATCCTTCTCTGGCTCCTAGCTCCCTTCCTCCTTTCTCTATTCTCTCTGCCTGCCAGCCCCGCCTATCCTTTCTCCTGCCTTGCTATTGGCCAATTCTTTATTAGACCATCAGGTGTTTTAGACAGGCACAGTAACACAGCTTCACAGAGTTAAATAAATGCAACATAAGCAAAAGTAACCCACCTTAAAATAATATTCTACTACACGCGCCTAAATATGTTCAGTCCTCAGCCTGTTTAGTGTTACTTATATGTATATAATTTCAGGGCTGACCACTTGGCATTGGATAATTCTTTAGGGGCCTCATCCCCGGGGAAGACTCTCCTGTGTTCCTTAGTTCCTTAGTTGTGTAGGGATGGGGAACCTAGAGATTTCTCCTTTCTAGGTTAGCCTGTCTATTGATGTTGTGCTTTTTTAGATCTTATTTAGGCAGCCATATTGTTGAGGTACTATGAGTGATGTTTCCCTGTCGTTTCTAGGAGATACATTCTTACAGGAGATTTCCTGGTCCTTTGGCTCCTAAAATCATCTGCTCCCCTCTTCCATGATGTTCCCTGAGCCTTAGGTGTAGGATGTTGTATATGTCTTAATTGTGGTTTGCTACATGGTCTCTGTTGCAAAGGGAAGTTTCTTTGATGAGTGGTGGGTGTTACACTTACCTATGGGTATAGGATAAATATTTATAATGCAGTCAGGAATTATGCTGGTTTAGTAAAGAGGCTGCTGCAGTAGGTTCTTCCATCTAAGAGGAGGTTTGGCTTAGGTAGTTGGCTAGGTTTCCGGTACCAGACATGATTTTTTTCCTGTTGAGTAGGCCTTGAGTTAGAGAGCTATTAGTTACCACCAAGATAAAAGTGACACATTGTGCTCTTTTATTGTGCCATACCAATAGTTGTGGTTCATGGATTATTGGTTACTTCCCTCCCTTGAAATCTTGTAAAGCAATTTCCAGTACTATGAAAGATAACCCTTTAAGTCAGATCTATCTTGGGTCCTCCTGATCTTGTGTCTGAAGTAGCAATAGTGACTAACCTTTAACCTTTGCAAGGCAACCAAGGGCACCATCAATAGCCTGTACTGTTTTGAGGGTCTCTTGGACTGTCCCCACCAACAACTAAAAAGGTGGCTTTTCATGCCTAACATTGTTTTGTTTTTTTTTTGTTTTTTTTTGTTAGTCTATGGCTCTTGGGTGGAGTGTTTTCTGCCCAAATGGGATAATTTCATTTAAACTGTGTGTGTGTGTGTGTGTGTGTGTGTGTGTGTGTGTGTGTGTGTGAGAGAGAGAGAGAGAGAGAGAGAGAGAGAGAGAGATTTTTAGCTTTTTGAGAATTCTCCACACTGATTTTCATAGTGGCCAGACCATATTTCAATCACACCAACAGTAAATAAGGTTTCTCTTTTCCCCATATTTTCTCTAGCATTTATAGTCAGTTGTTTTGTTGATCTTAATCATTCTGACTGGGGTAAGATGAAATAGCAAAGTTATTTTGATTTGCATTTTCCCAGTTGCTAAAGGTAATGAACATTTTTGAGATATTTCTTACATTTTATTTTATGTGTATGGTTGTTTTGCCTGCATGTATGTATGGATGTGTACCACATGCATGCAGTACCTGCAGAGGCCCAGAAGAGGTCAGATCTCCTGGAGCTGGAGTTACAGATGGTTGTAAGCCATCATGTGTGCTGGGAATTGAACCCACATCCTCAGGAATGAGATGCTGGGATCTGTATGCTTCAGGAATCCATTCTCTTATCCGAATTCCCCTGGATGGACCTGTGGCCAATGCGATTATGTCATCTAAAGTTACCACTCTGTTGCATAAACCCTGGCACAAATCCATAAAAGCAGGAACCCCCCCCTTTTTTTTTTAAATTAATTAAATTTTTATGTGTATGATTTTTATTGCCTGCATGTATGTCTGTATACCATGTATGTGCGTGATGACTTTGAGGCCAGAAGAGTGATTTCTTGGAACTGTAGTTACATATGGCAGTAAGTCATCAAGTGAATGTTAGGAATCAAGCCCTGGTCCTCTGTAAGAGCATCCAGTGCTGTTAACCAAAGAGCTATCTCTTTAGGCCTCCTCCTGGCCTTGCTTTTAAAAGACAGGGTCTCACTATGTAGCTCTGGGTAACTTGGAACTTGCTATGTACACTAGATTGTCCTTGAACTCACAGAGATCTGCAAGTAGAATCTCTTAAAACCAAATCTGTTCTCTTAAGTTCAAAAGCTTTCTTTTTTCTCTGCAAACATTTTGAAGAAGGTGCAGCCCGAAGGCTTGCTGTTGACACATAAGTCAAAGTGTATTGTATCTGTGACCACAAAGCAGCCTTGCAAAGCTTCTTAAGATGAAAAGCTCTTTCCTTCTACTGGACCCCAAGAAAATATGTACTTATTTCTTAGAAATGTGCAATGAGTATATGATTTAGACAGTGACAACCTTTTCTAACTCAGTCATTCATGATAGCTCAGTCATGCAGGATAGCCGTTACTAATATTCTTTGGCGCTTTTCCTGTAGAACTATTATCATATATGATACATAAATAAGATATAGTTGTATAGGAGTCTATAAATAACTCCTCCAAAAGCTAACATCCTTTCAAGGTTGAAAACAAATAGCAATCTAGAAGGGAATTTCTGATATAAGACAAATGCAAAATTTATTAAGTGTTTTAATTTTTATTGACAATTAATTTTAAGTAAAGTTTGTTTTTTATTTACCTAAAGGAACTTTTTTTTTAATATTTGAGTCTGATTCAGAGAATGATTTTGTTTTCTTGGCACTGTGAAACAGTTAGATGCTCCTTTGGTCATCCACTGAATGGCAAATTTGTAAAGAGTAATAGTGTCACTTTCAGTGGCAAGTGATTGAGGACTGGGCCATTACTTTGGATAACTTTCTATTGAAAGGGTTAGTGTGAAGTAAAGGCGGGGGGTTATGCACGTGCCAAAGAGTTGAACATTCTCCCATCTATGTATTAGGAACGCATTAAAGTAAGGATTTACTACATTTCTGCGTAATTTTGTTAAAAATGTTTTGAAACAGTTGCAGTTTCTTGAGTTCTAAATATCTCTGCCTCATAATGAATTAAATATTTGAGATTAAAAATAAAAAGAAGGAAACTCCCTATATACAGGATTAAAGCGTAGTTTCAGCTAATCTTACTTATATTCTTGGCACACAGGTATAGATTGTAAATTTTGTTTTGTTTTGTTTTTTTTGAGACAGGGTTTCTCTGTGTAGCTTTGGAGCCTGTCCTGGAACTCACTCTGTAGACCAGGCTGACCTCGAACTCACAGAGATCCACCTGGCTCTGCCTCCCGGAGTGCTGGGATTAAAGGCGTGCGCCACCACCGCCTGGCTTTATAGACTGTGATTTTAATTCCTGGTTGTACTTGTGTCTCAGTTGCATTTTCCTCTTTTATTTACCCATCTTTTTTTCTCCATACCAATTGTTTTTGGCTTGTTTTATTGATTCTTTTTCAGTTTTTTAAAAACATAATTCTTTATGGATTCTTTGGAAATTTCACATCATGTACCCCAATCCCACTCATCTCCTGGTCCCTCCGTATCTGCCCCTCACCCCTGCAGTATGCTCCCCAGAAATTAATTAAAAACCAAACAAACAGACAGAAAGCCCACCTTGCTCCTCCCTCTTTCCAACACCTCTCCATCCTAGTGGCATTAGGAGCTGCAGTGTGCCACGCAGTAGACCCTTTTGTCCAGTCAGCCCCATCTGCAAAGTGTTCATTGCAACGAGTCACTGGTCTGGCTCAAGGCCTCTAATTTCTGGCACACCATCATCACTGGGCCCTTATCAAAACTCCTCTCAGATTGCCTGTTGTTCTCTTTCAGTTTTAATTAAATATTTTCAGCAGTAGTCATTCTTATGTATTCAGAATCAAAATTTACTCAACAATCAGGTCTAGGAACTCATGTTTTTAGCTGAATATGTCTTACTGTGTATGTAAGCATTTTAGTGAAAAATATGAGAAATAAATATTTTCTGATTTTTCTTAAATAATTACAAAGCTCATAAATACAGCTTCTGCATTATTGCTCAAGTATTTTTGTTTTGTAGAGATTTAGTATACTGTGCTGGGCATGGTGGTGCATGCCAGTGATCCCAGCACTTGGGAGGCTGAGGCAGGAGGATTATGAGTTTGATCTCACACACACACACACACACACACACACACACACACACACACACACACGCAGGAGGATTATGAGTTTGATCACACACACACACACACACACATAATAAAAGAGATTTAATATGTTAAGGGGATACATTTTTTTCCTTTACTTACAGTTTGTTATATTAAATGTTTGCATGTGTGTGGCAGCATATGTGTAGATGTGTGTGCAGGTATTTGTACATGTGTATAGAGGCAGAGGTTGACATCAGCTATCCTTGATTTCTTTCCACCTTATATATTGAGGCAGAGTCTCTTACTGCAACCCGGAGTTTACTGATTCTATTTAGTCTAGCTAGGCAGTTTGCTCTGGGGATTCCATCTTAACATTCCGAATGCTGGGATTCCAGGTGGGCTGCCATGCCTAACTGGCATTTATGTAGTTCTGGGGATCTGAACTCTCTACCTTATGCTTGAATGGAAAGTTCTTTATCCACTTAAATACCTCTGAAGCCTATGGTCTGGCATTTAAAAGAGTTTTGGAGAATGTTTCCTGGGGAATTTAGTTGGTACTATCAAAAAACAGCTTCAGTAGACACTGGGGTCATGAGTTTGCTAGGGCTGTATAGCAAAGACCTAGAAATTGAGCTGCTGAAACCTAAGAAACTTAACTGCCTCAGAGTTTTGTATACTAGAAGTTAAAATCAAATGTGTTAGCAGTTTGGTTCTTCTGTAGACTTGTGAGAATCTCTTTGATGTGTCCTTCCTAATCTCTGGAGCAGTGGTTCTCAACCATAGGTTTCAACCCCTTGGGTGTGTGTGTGTGTGTGTGTGATGGATGACCTTTCACAGAGGTCGCTTGAGACTATTGGAAAACAAACACAGATATTTTACATTACAATTTGTCGCAGTAGCAAAATGACAGTTATGAAGTAGCAACAAAAATAAATTTACAGTTAGGATCACCACAACATGAGCAACTGTTTTTAAAGGGTTGCAGCATTAGAAAGGTTGAGAACCATGCTCTGGAGGCCTTGCAAGAATCTTTGCCATTCTTTGACTTATAAAATTACCATCCAGAACTCTGTATGCATCTTTATCCAACTTTTTCACTTGTGTATGTCTCTGTATAAATTTTCCCTTTTTATAAGAATAGTAGTCACTTTGGATTAGGGCTTATCCTCATGACCTCATCTGAACCAGTTACATCTACAACCAGCCTATTTCCAAATAAGATTACTTTCTGAAATAAAGGATGTTAAGACACCATCATGGCTTTATTTATTTATTTATTTATTTTTGGTTGTTGTTTTTTATTTTTTTGCAAGACGGGGTTTCTTTGTGTAATAGCCCTGGCTATCCTGGAACTAGCCCCATAGACCAGGCTGGCCTCAAACTCACAGTGATCCGCTTGCCTCTGCCTTCTGAGCACTAGGATTAAAGTTGTGTGCCACCATCATTTGGCAGGTTTTTTTTGGGGGGGGGGGCAGGGAGCAAATAATTTGGTTCATAGTGGGGGCCACATGGCACAGTGTTGCTTATTGAATGATCTTATAAGAATGTAGTGAGGATTAGGCTATGTTTTGATTTTAAAACTTATTAGGAAAAATAATACAGTTCTTAAAAATAGATTGATAGACAGTGTTAGTGTTACCACCTGCTATTATGTAAGTGATGTGATATTTCACTTAAAATTCTCTCAAATAGGGCCTGTGAGGTGGCTCAGTGGTAAAGGTGCTTGCTGTCAAGCCTGAAATCTTAAGTTGATCCCTGGGAACCACATTGGAGAAGGAGAGAACTGACTTCCACAAATTATCCTATAACCTCCACATGTGTGCCATGGTACACACACCACATATTCATACACAAAACAAATAAATGTAATAAAACATAGTCACAGATACAGTTTTATAACTTCTGAGAAGATTTAACTATAACCATATGTATTAATTCAATAGTGGTTTCTGAAAAATAGGCTTGTGTTTGTCCTGTTGAGAATCTGGGCAATGGACTGCTGCAGTGGTTCTGTAGTTATCAGGATCCATGATATTGGTGCACTATAATCTTCATCATGAGATGGATGCTTAGCTTCTGAGATGGCCCCTCTAGCTATTGTCACTGTTTATATATCTTATGTACTATGTAGGAGGACAGTTGGGAAGACAGGTCATATTCCTTTTTATAAAAGAGTAATGCCAAGGCTGAGATGGGAGGGTTGTGAATTTGATGTCAACCTAGGAAAATAATGCATTCATGTCTGTGTTAGTACCTTTTATGTATCCTGCTCTCTTAAAAATGTTAATCTCCAAGTATCTAGTTTTCCCCAAGGACCCATTTCTGTATGAATGTGACACTGTTCATGGAGAGGAACTTTATTTTTAGTTCATTTTATATGTAAACAAGCTCAGAATAAAAACAATTTAGACATTTTTAGACAAGTCACAAGGACTAGAGTAATATTTGGTCAGTGGCAAAGGTTGAGATTATACCTTGCCCTGTCGTCTGTTACATGGTACTCTTGTCCTGTCTCTGAGGAGAAACTTAATAAGTTCACATTGAGTTGTCTAGAGCAAGCACGATCCCCCGTGAAGTACCTGGATGTTGAGTAACAGTCTTCTAGCTTCATAAATCTTTTGAAGAGAAGATACATATTTTTCATCTTCCTGTATTTTTTGTTTATTATTTTTTGAGAATATAAGTGACTCAGCTTAGTGACCAATTTTAAGTTAAGGCATTTTGTTAATAAAACTATTGAGAAGAAAATTATGTACAAATTAAGGCCTTGGTACAAAAGTTGTACAGGTTCATTTGAATTCTTTGAATAAAATACTTTAAAAGGTCTGTAATCATATACATTAAACTGTGACCTATATAAAGCATGTTATGCCACCCTGAAGGTTGCTATAAAAATTGTTTATGAAGTTCATGCAAGACTAAAATATGTTGAAATGGAGAGTTTTGAAAAATGTTCTCTATAGCAGAGGAGACCAAATCATGCTAAAATGCAGGAAAAGACTATACATCAGTTTCCAGGCTACATTATTCAAAAAAATACAACCATAAAAAGGTAATAAGATTACATTTTCACATTTCATGCCTGGTAAAGTGCATTAGGCTGCTCAGATATTCATAACTCCCCGTGACATTTGGAAGATTACATTTTGGAGTACAGAGCCATTACTGCCGCTCAGATAATAACCCCGATGCCTGGGCCTGGCTATGATCCTCGTCATTGGAGACAAATTTGTGTTTTGAAGGTTGATCAGCTTCAAATAACTATTAGAAAGGGTTAACCTGACATATTGTAGACTCTCTGCATGGTTTTTAGGTATAATAGATATGCATGCATACAGTATATCAAATCTGCCACACATTTGTATGTACACCTTTCAGTCATCAATTTTCTTCTTGAAAGGTGTATCTTACAATATTTAATGCAATGGAAAAATATTTAAAACACCTGTCTGCATATTGCTTTCACACTATAAGCTCAATTTAGAAGCTGGTGAAATATTTGGGGCCATTTTGGAAATTACTTTCCAAATTAATTCTATAGCTTCTTGGAAGGGTGATTGCTGATGGTAATATATACAGATCAGAATGAAAGATGGATGTAAGTAATATTAAGGTGAAGGTGAGGCCTCTCAAGTTAGTTGCAATGAGGTTTTTCTCCTATTTAGTTCTACCCAGAAGGCATATAATTGTTGAAGAGATTTTCACAGTATTAGAACTCTCCTTATTTATTTATTTATTTATTTATTTATTTATTTATTTATTTATTTATTTAGCAGTAAACTGTTTATGTCGGTTGGTTTGTCCACATGCTGTTTGTGTACATTTGAGGACGTGCCTTTCTATACTCAGCTGAGGATTTTGAGTTTCTGTCTACTGGAGAATGTTGCTGCAGTTGTCTGCCTTCCTGTTGTGTCTAGATAATTTGTCACATGCCATTTTCTCTTTCTGCTTTCCTCTCATGAAATAGTGACTGTAGGACCATGTGTTATCATATGTAACACTTTATAGGGTTATTGGTGTGTTATGCCTGTGGAGATTTATTGTTCGTTTGCTGCCTTTCTGCAACTTTATAGTATACTTTCTGACCAGAAATTACTCTTACGCTCAAAGAAGTTACTCTTTAATTATGCATTCTATTTTCTGTTTGGATTTTCACAGATAGTATACCCATTTCCTCAGCATTACTAATATATGAGAAAACCTGTTTCCCCAAATACTTGCCCATAGTACATTTTATTATGTACATTATTAAGGTCTTGTAATTTTTATAGCACACCTATATAATTTTTATTTTGTTTTTATATTAATTTTGTGAATAAAATTGAGGTTTTCGTTGATATGTCATGGTGTTGTTTATAAGACATTGTATTCATTGCTTTGTCCCAAATTTCACCTTTTTTTTAATTTTGTTTTTTAGAGACAAGTTTTCTCTGTGTAATTTTGGTGCCTGTCCTGGATCTCACTCTGTAGACCAGGCTGGCCTCGAACTCACAGAGATCCTCCGCCTGGCTTTGCCCCCCAAGTGCTGGGATTAAAGGCTTGTGTCACCACGACCCCCAAACTTCACTTTTAAATTTTCTTTTAGGAAGTTATTTATATTTACAACATGAATCATGAATGATTTTCTCTTGTGTTGTAATTATATTTTGATTTTATGAATTTCTTATGTACTTAAATCCCCCCAAATTACTTAAGATTAAGCACAGAGTCTTATATATGCTAGGTGAGCACTCTAACACTGAGCTATAGATCCTGCTCAGAATTTTAATGTGTATTAGTTAAATTTATCAATGAGAAGTCCAGAAATCTAACAATCTTTTTTTGATAATTAATTAATTAATTAATTACTTTTTTGAGGCAAAGTCTCCAGTAGCCTAAGCTGGCCTTAAATTCACTATTTAGCTATGGATAACCTTTAACCCTTCAACACTGTCTCTCTCTCTCTCTCTCTCTCTCTCTCTTTTTGAGATAGGGTCTTACTATATAGTTCTGACTGCCCTGAAGTCAGAGATCTGTTTGCCTCTGCCTTCTGGAGTGCTGGGAATGACATGTACCACGATATCACTATGCCTGACCTTTTTTTTTTTTTAATTTGTTCATTTTTATTTTATGTGTATGAGTGTTTTGCCTACATGTATTTAAGTATACTATGGGTTTTCCTGATAGCCTTGGAGGCCAGAAGAGGGTGCCCAATTACTTGGAATTGGAGTTGAGGATGGTTGTGTATAATGAGTGCTAGGATCCAAACCCAGACCCTCTGTGATAGCATAAAGTGCTCTTCCCTTCGGAGCATCTCTCCAGGCCTGATCTTGAACTCTTGATCGTCCTGCCACTTCTCAAGCACTGGGATGATAGGCATCTCGCCTAAAGAGTTTAGAACATAAGTTTCTATCATTTCATGCCTCTGGAAATGACTTCCTTAAGTTACCCCATGTTTGTTTTTTTGAAAATATTTTAATTTTTATATTCCAAGTCACAAGCCACTTTGTGCTATCTAGATTTGAAGCTTTTGTCAGAGGATTTATTTTTTTGAGATTTAAAAAAAAAATTGAGTATTTTGTTTGGAGGGTAGGGAAAATGTTGTGAATGTGTAGTCATTGCTAATTTGAAATTAGGAACAAGGGATAGTGGTAATAGGTATAGAGTAATGCCTTAAATATGCTTTTCTTTGTTTTCCCTTGGAAGCTGGTAGGAGGCCAGTTTGATTTGGAGATGAACTTCATTATCCAAGAAGGTGAGAGTATCCTCTGCATGGTGGAGCTGCTGGAAAAATGTGATGTCACTTGCCAAGCAGAAGTCTGGAGCATGTTCACAGCCATTCTGAAGAAGAGCATACGAAACCTTCAGGTCTGCACAGAAGTAGGCCTCGTGGAGAAAGTACTTGGGAAAATTGAGAAAGTTGACAGTATGATTGCAGGTATAACTTTTCTGTAAAAATGTTAAGAAAAAGTTTGATTTTAAATATTGTATTTAAAAAATTTCTTTTAGCAACATCTTAAAAGTAAAAATACTTGATTATGTAGAATTATCTATTTAAAATTTATTTATTATTTTTAAGTGTGTGTGTGTGTGTGTGTGTGTGTGTGTGTGTGTGTGTGTAGGAATGTGTGTGTGAGTGCAATGCATGCAGAGGCCAGAGGTGTCAGATACCCTTGGAGCTGGAGTTTCAAGTGGCTGTGACTTACTTGACAGCTCTGGGAACCAAACCCAGGTCCTCGGGAAGAGCTGAATGTGCTCTTAACCACTGAGCCATCTCTCCAGCCCCGTGGCATGTATCTGTACCTCGTATGTCCAGACTATTAGGTGAGCACATGTGTTTTAGTTCTTTATCTAGAAATATAAGTAGCTCACCTTTTTTATTGTTTTGTTTGCTTTTTCTCAGATCTTCTCGTTGACATGTTGGGAGTGCTGGCCAGCTATAATTTGACAGTTAGAGAACTAAAGCTTTTCTTCAGTAAACTTCAAGGAGATAAAGGACAATGGGTAAAAAACAAAAACAAAACAAAACAAACAAAAAAAAAAAACAAGTGAAAATAAAACATTCCAAGCCCTAAATGCTCTGGTATTGGAAAGTACCTCTCCCAAGTACATTAGTAGCTTATAAAGTGACTGGTACTGTATTCTACATGTGGTACATGTCAAATTGAGGGGAAGAGATCAGTCAAAATAGCATTTCTGTGTGCATGGCCACTTTTGTGTCCTAGGTAGACTACTTTTTTGGTCCTTGTTAAATTGGTATTGTAAAACCATATATCTGTTATTTATTGGAGTTGAAAATGTGTTAAGTAGCACCCAGTCTCCTTCTGTTCTGGGTGGTAATGCTCCTCACTGTGAACAGGGAACAGTGTCTGCAGGTTAGCGCCGTCCTCTTTAGGTGCAGTTGGTGGTCTTTTGTAGTAAGTTGTGGTGGATTTGTTTTGAGTCCCAGGTACCTTATGAAAAGCACTTCTTCTTGCAGTTTACGTAGCTGTTTTTAGAGGAGTACTAATAAATATTTGCTCCGTTTTTGTTTGTATCCGTTAGTGACTTTTAGAGATCATTGTCTCTAGTTTAGCCAGCTGCCCTATAATTATTAGGTCTATGAAATTTCATCTATATTTGTGCCCTATAATTCATCATGTTAAAATTTATATCCTTTAGCTTGTATGTTGCAAACTCCAACTCTGGTACTTTTCCAATGTTCTATGCTGATGTTAACTGAGCTCAGTCATGGTCCTGTGTAGTTTACCACGTGTTTACATTAATATTTGTCCCCTCCATAGCTTTGTAATTTTTATCAAATTTTGAAAAAAGTTGGTTATTATTTCTCCAAATATTACTTCCTTTTATTCTTCATTTTTCCCTCATCTGGGGCACCAAATTCCAGGTAACTTTAGTTTTATTAAATTAAAAAAAATGTTTTTGAAAAGATTCTTTTCCTCATTGTTTTTACTCAGGATTGTGTAAGACTCAGCCTTATACAAGTGCTTTCCCATTGAGCTGTATTGTCAGAGCCCAAGTTAGATTCCTTGATACTGTCCAGATCACTGAGATCTGGTCACTTTTTTTTTTTTTTTTTGGTCTTTTCTTTTTGAGCTTTGTTTTAGATAGGTTTTATTGCTTTAGTCTGAACTTAACTCATTTTTTAACTCATTTTCCCCTCTGCAGTGTTTTAATTCTATTCATTGGGAATTTCAGATG
The DNA here is from genome assembly GCF_049852395.1 of Peromyscus maniculatus bairdii. Taxonomy (NCBI): domain Eukaryota; kingdom Metazoa; phylum Chordata; class Mammalia; order Rodentia; family Cricetidae; genus Peromyscus; species Peromyscus maniculatus. The sequence goes on from NC_134857.1 coordinate 66,630,348, forward strand.
GTGCCTTTTTTTTTAACCCTTATCTTTTTTTTTTTTTTTTTTGATGTTGTGTGTCTGTTTGTTTATGTGTGCACATGTTCGTGTGTGCATATACTGTGGAGGCCAGAGGATAGCCTGGGTATTGCGTCTCAGGTGCTGGCCACCTGGTTACTGTGTAAAGACCTCTCACTTGCCTGGCAGGAAAGGCCAAGCAGGCTAGGCTGGCTGGCCAGTGAGCCCTGGGGATCTGTTTGTCTCCACTTTCCCAGTGCTGGGATTATGAGCAGAGACTACCACACATCTCTTTCTCTCGCTGTAGCTGTCCTGGAACCCTGTGTTGTAGACCAGATGTCAGACTCACAGATACTCTCCTGCCTCTGCCTCCCTAAGTGTTGGGATTAAAGGTGTGCTCCCCCCCCCCCCCCCCCGGCTGTGCACAGTGCCTTTAAAATGTGAGCTCAGGTCTTCATGCTTATGCTCCAAACACTTCACCTGCTAAGCTGTCTCTCCAGTCTCCCTCCATTGAAAAATTCCTTTATGTTCATAGGTTCTTTTCAGTTCTTGACAATGTTAATAATCACAATACTGACGATGATATGATAAGAATAGCAACAAGTATTCTTATCTGTATTGTTCTATAATTTTATCATTTTCCAGAACAGTATTTTATCCATTGGTATTTCTTCCTGGTTATAGGTTACCTTTTATATCATGGTTAGATACAGTGAATTGTATGTTATTGTCAGGTTTCTTTTAAGATTATCAGACTGTTTGTAGAGCCATGTATATATTACTTCAGGATGCTCTTTCTTCTTTAAGTCTAGTTTTAAATTCTTTGCCATTCAGATTTAGAAGGGCTTGTTACACTAGGGCTGGTTCTCCTTGTTACTGAAGCCTGCTTCCCCAAGGTCCCTGCCTATCATGTGGAGCACAAGATGATTTGCAGTTCTCCATAGCTCTATAGGTCAGGATTCCTCTGACTTAGAGCCGTCAGTGCCTTGGCCCTGTAACTTTGTTAGTGAGCCAGGTTTCTGGGGCTTTCCTCTGTACATCTCCTTCTGCTGTAGCACTCTGCCCTTAACTCTGTCTGCTTGAGACTGCCTCCTCAGGTTTCTCTCTGTATGTCTCCATGACTCCTTCATGTACTGTTTGGGTTCCTCTCTGGGTAGTGATAAGGATGTTGACTTCAGAAAGATCCTTTAGTTTGTTTTCATTTCTGATAGGGCACATTCTTAATCTGCCTCTATCTCCATGTCTGAAAATGATTTTGTTGCATACATTTGTATAGTTTTCTTCTCATTTATGGTGCTGTTTGTAAGTATAGGTCTTATTTATGTTATGCCAGGAAGAGTCAGTATACTGTTTGATTTTGTTTTGATTTATGTTTAAATAACTTATTCAGACTATGTATTTAATACTATTTATAATAAATTATTGTTATAAAAAGTAAATAGAAAATTGTAAAAGTTATGGACAGATACTTATGTATAGACATGGGATCTCTATAAACACAGAATAATTAATGGGGATATTCATGTTAAAAGAATATTGATATGTTACCTTTTATCTATAGTATCAGGAATTCAAAGTACTATGGTGATGAGCCGAGTTGGATAACTAGGGTTAATAAATGTTGTGTGTTTTTGGTTAGACCGAACATTGATGGATTCAAAGTGAAGAGAAATCTAGTGCTACTCAGTCACATAAAATATACTTGTATCTAGTGAATTAATAATTCTCTCCTAAGTGCCTAGACATAGTTCCTCAGGGAAATGTACATGAAGATGCTCACCTGAACATTGTTTTTTAAAGATATTTTAGTTCTCTGAAAATTTCATAGATGTATACAGGTACTTCGGCCTTATTTACCCCACGCCCTCCTTCTGACGCCCTCTAGAACCCTGTTTTTGATGGCAGTGAATTGTCAGCATGTGTGTTCATCATGAGGACAGTGGATAGGTCAAATACACTGAATGGGCAGAATAGATTGTTTTAAACATATTTTCTTTAACAATTCCATTCATGCATATTTTGATCATATTTATCCCCATTACCCTCTATTATCCAGAATAGAATATTGTATGGCAGTTAAAAACCACTGCATAGAACTGAAAAGGGAGGTGGATGCAAAGTCCCACCCCTACCAAGAAGATATTTGCAGTTAATATCTGTTGGTAAAGGGGAAATCGGTTTTCTCTAATGGAGTGTCACTGGGTATATCATCCACACTCCAGGGCAGGCCCCATGTCCAAGAGGAGTTGTCTAGCTCCAAAAGGAGCTCCATGTTTTTTTTTTTTTTGGGGGGGGGGGCTGGGAAGTTAATTTGTCTTTTTTTCTTGTCTTAATGTGTTTTTTTTTGTTTTTGTTTTATTTGTTTGCTTATTTGAGTTGATTTTCATTTTTTGCCATACTATTTTTTTGTTTTGTTTTGTTTTGACTTGTTTTTGAGAGGGGGGAATGAGAACACTTGAAGTTGGGTTGTTAGGGAGGCGGGAAGGACCAAGGAAAAGCTGTGGGAGGGGAAACATCAGAATACATGTTATGGCAAAAGATACTGTATGGAGAAGATAAATAAATGCCAAAACCATAGGAAGAGAGTAATCAGTCATCTGAATGATACGTAATATAAAATCATTTAAATGCTAAGAAAAACACATTATTTTTTTTCAATTGTGTGTGTGTGTGTGTGTATGTACACATGCACACTCATGTGCCAGTATGCATGATTGGTGGTTAGAGAACATCTTGCAGGAGTTGCTTCTCACCTTCTACCATGCGGGCCCTGGGGACTGAACCCAGGTTGTCAATCTTGGCAGCAGGCCTTTTAACTGCTGAGCCATTTCACAGGCCACAGAAACATTGCTGAGAGACTACACAACACAAATATTAGACATGTTCCTATAGCTGTTGGTGATAAGGAGGACAATCAGAATAGGCTTGAAAGGTAAAGGTAAAATAATAGCTACCCATCCTGCATAACACACGCCAGCTGCTTCTTCCACTTTAGACTCTGAGAGTAGGGTGAAAACCCCTCATCCAAGTCTGCACAGAGATTTATGATGTTTACCTGTGGAATGAGGGCATCAATGAATACTTATTTGTAAAGACTCTTGAAATATGACAACTCATTTCTTTTCCCTAAAGGCTTTCCAGTGTAGTGTCCTACAACAGTGTCTGTGGGAGGGATTTCCTTATTTTTTTCTTTTGTGGATTCATTTATACAAAAAGTAGTTTGGAGGAATGATTTCTCTAGATGGAAATGCTATAATATTCTGATTGTATTTGCTATTCCAATTATTTTTTGTTGCTTTGTTTTTCTTTGAAATATATTAAAAAAAATAAGTGTGATTGTAGCCACTTGTTGTTAAGCATACTTTTATAATTGAGTGATATGGATGATTAAAATTACTTTTTAGATTGAAGTATTTCACTTACTAGTATGAGAAGAGGCTGCTAAACTTTTACATAGTAATACTAAGTTAGAATAGTAAACAAAATAAGATGGGAACAAACTAATGATTTCACCCATGGTTTGACCCTGTTTTCGGCCTGTAATAAAAAGGAATGAATGTCCTTATTTTTACTATATTTCCTTATAGACTGATTAAGATGGTAATATGTATCTGATTGCAGTTGGCTTTCCTTATAAATATTAATGAGATTTTCATTTTAGTTTTTGATAGTTTCATGTACTAGATATTTTTGTGGGCCAAAGAAACATTAAAACAAATATAATGCTATACCCTTTATATATATTGTGCATTTGAGGCATATTGAAGAATGAAATATGCTAGGGAAATTTCATCATTTCTGTGAGTTCAGGGAGGACTCATTAAGATGAGCTTTGAAGGATATGAAAGATTTCCTTGGTTTGCAGGAGACTGAGGTAGGCTTAGTGAGCACATTTTAAGCAGAGGGAATAGCTTGTACTCAAGCAGTGTTGTAGAAAGAATTCTATGACAAGACATTGTAGATAGAATCCAGGAGGCAAGGATATGCAAAATGAAGTTGGAGATATAGATCAGGATCTGGTAGGCCATTTAAAAAATGGTCTTTATTAAGAGAGCGAGGGCATGATGTAGCTGGTGAAAGTATTATGGCTAAAAACATTGCCTTTGGAGTTAGACTGAGTTCTGATCCTGATGCCATCAGTTCCTTCTTTGCCTCAGAGTCCTCCTCTGTAAAATTAGGAAAATAACAGGACCACCTCATAGGTTGGTCATCAAATTAAAACATTATGACTTATTTTAAGTACCTTTGATATTGGAATCTAAATAAGCATTATTTAATACTTGTTAAATTAATATGTATAGAGGAGTGGGTGGCAGTTTGAGGTAGTTTATAATTTTTAAAGTTCAATTTTTGAAGTGTTTGAGGGTGTGAAATGATAATATTAGTTTATATTTACTGAACAAAATGTGCTCTATAGTACTGCAAAAAATCAGACTTCATTGTAATTAAGATATTTGAAAATGGCATTGTTTATTCTTGTAAATATTTTAGTTTATAGTGTAAACCAGTTATTTTTGTATATATTAAAACATGACTGTTATTAAATATGTTTTGTTTTATGGAGAATAGCATGATTAATAAACCGTTATTTTATAGCCTCCGCATGCTGGGAAGTTGTTGTCTGTGTTAAAGCATATGCCTCAGAAGTACGGTCCTGATGCCTTTTTCAACTTTCCAGGAAAGAGTGCTGCAGTAAGTAAATATGCATGAGGCAAACACCCAAACTTCTCCTTTTCCTTGTTTCTTAGAAGTGCAGCCTTGTCATCTCTCTGGCAGGTTCTATGTTAGGCAGAACCTATTCTGCGTGAACTTACTTCATTTTTAAGACAGTTTTTCCCTATCAGTATGAGAGACAGAGAAATTGATCCTTAAAGCATTTGAGAAAGCTGCCTTCTCAAAGGCAGCTTGGTTCAGTGAAGGGCTAACAGTCTTTTTTCCATATGTACTTATACTATTCTGTAAATTTACCTTTGTGACTTCAAGTAGCTGTCAGAGTACAACATTTTGACTTTCTGTCTTTCTGAACATCTTTCTTTAGCCTTACATATCCTTTCCTCTGCTTTTTTTTATACCTGGGATGTAGAAAGAGTAACTCTTTGAAACTTAGCAGGCACATCATCCTGTTTTGTAATGCTGCTGCTGCTGCTGCTGCTGCTGCTGCTGCTGCTGCTGCTGCTGCTGCTGCTGCTGCTGCTGCTGCTGCTGCTTCTTCTTCTTCTTCTTCTTCTTCTTCTTCTTCTTCTTCTTCTTCTTCTTCTTCTTCTTCTTCTTCTTCTTCTTCTTCTTCTTCTTCCTTCTCCTCTTCCTTGTTTTTATTTTTTTTTATTTTTATTTTTATTCATTTATTTATTTTTTGAGACATGGTCTTGAAATTCAGCTTCAGGCTTTTATCTCACCTTGTTGTCCAAACTAGGCTTCAACTTGGAATCCTTCTGCCTCATCTTCCTAAGTGTCTGAAGTTGTAGGCATGTTTCACATCACCCAGTTCATTTGAGAAATCTAATATTAAGTACAGAATATATGACTTCCTTTTAAAACTTTCATTGCTTTTCCTTCACTGTTTTTCAAGAAGCATTTTAGATTTGAAGCTTTCAGATACCTTTAGTCTCTTGTCATTGAGCTTATTAAGTAAAGTGTTCTTAAGAGATTAATCATTTTTTAGAGCATGATATTAAGATTTATTATTTATATTTCTCTGAGGTTGAAATCTGTTCATTCTGCTACTCGCATTTATCTTGAAAGTAGAGCAGGTTCAAAGTAAATAAGTTAAAATAACTTCAGTAACTCATTCTTTTCTTCAAAGACAGCTTTAAAAGGAAATTGTAAAGTTCACAGGCAAATTATTTTTGTGAATCTCTTGTATCTATTCTCATTTTAGGTGAAAGAGACCTTAAGCATCCATTGAAAATGTAATAGTTTTTCTTCAATGCAACCTTTATGTAAAACCAGCTGCCTCTAGTCTTGAAAATATTATTACATAAATATGTTTCTGCAATGTTTTTCATGTTTTTTGCATATCTAATACATGTGAAGGAATATATGTATATATCATGTGTATCATGCTTATATGATTGACACCTGTGACAAAAGCAGTGAAACAGAGGCTTGGAGTGTAGAGTGTGATGGTTTTTGATGAGATAGTATTCTCATATCGTACAGTGAATTCTTTTACAGGAAACAATTTGAGGCATTAAGTTGTAAACCCACCATAACCCATTTTAGGCCATTTTCATCAAACCCTTATATTTGTCACCAATCTACTTTCTGTTTCTCTGGGTTTGTCAGTTCTGGACCATGAGTTTATATGGTTTTCATACAACATGTGGTCTTTGGGGGTTGGATTTTTTCTCATCATAATATTCTCAAGACCCGCCCATCCCATAACTTATATGGATTTTTATTAGTTTATGGTATGGGCCTTTACATTTAACTGCTCTTCATTTACTGCGGTGGTTTTCAACTTGTGTGTTGGGACCTTTTGGTGGGGGATCAAAAACCCTTTCACAGGGGGCGCATGTCAGATGTCTTGCATATCAGATATTTACATTACCATTCATAACAGTAGCAAAATTACAGCTATGAAGTAGCAATGAAAATAATTCTATGTTTGGGGATCACTACACCATGAGGAACTGTATTAAAGGGTTGCAGCATTAGGAAGGTTGAGAACCAGTGACTTAATGACTATTTTAATTTTGTAACTTTTGGACTATGAAGACTATTGCTACTCAGGGCTTCTATGTACAGGTTATTATATGGATGTAAGTTTTTATTTGTACTGGGTATAAACCTAGAAATGGGATTTTTTGGTTTTAGGATCTCTGACTAACATGTTGAGGAACTCCTTGAGTGTTGCACAGTCTCATTAGCGTTGTTGGAAGGTTCAAGTTTCTTTCCTTGCTGATACTAATTAATGTTATACTAGGGGATTCTTTTTGTTTTTGAGGACTTTGTTCTAATTGAGTGCTGCTCCACTGATCTATACCTCCATTCCTGTCATTGTGATTTTGATTTATAACTTCCTGATGACTAGCAATATTGAGCATCTTTCCATGTCGTCATTGGCTATTAGTGTATCTGCTTTTTATATTTTTTTGAGACAGGGCCTCCCTATGTAGCTCCCTCTGGGTTGGAACTTGCTATGTAGAGCAGCTTAGACTCAAATTTGTAATCATCCTCTTGACTCTGCCTTTCCAGTGCTGCAGTTAAAGATGTACATCTCTGTGATCAGCCTTGCACTTGTTTTTTTATTACTGAGTAGTAAGAATTCTTCGTCTGTTTCAGATCAGACTCTTTTATCAGATACTCAGTTTGGCAAATATCCCCTCCCATTCTTACATCATGTCTTTTAAAGTTTTAAAGGTATCTTTCAAAGCTTGGTTTTACATTTTATTGAAGTTCAAGTTATGTGTGTTTTTTTTTTAAACATGTTATTTATTCCTATTTTATGTGCATTGGTGTTTTGCCTGCATGTATGTCTGTGTGAGGGTGTCAGATCCCCTGGAACTGAAGTTACAGATTGTTGTGAGCTGCCATGTGGGTACTGGGAATTGAACCCGGGTCCTCTGGAAGAGCAGCCAGTACTCTTAACCACTGAGCTGTCTCTTCAGCCCCATGTATTTTTTTTCTTTTTAAACACTTGTGTTTTGGGTGGCCTAATCATGAAGGATTGTCTAACCCCATAAAGACTTTATGCCAGTACAGAGTGTTCAGTATAGTATCTTTTCATAGGTTTTGAATCTGGTAGTGTATCCTCTAACTTTTTAAAAACTTTTTAAGTCTGTGTTGCTATTTAGAAACCCTTCATTATATAATATTATATATGCCTGTATAGATTTTTGTTTGTTTGTTTGTTTGGTTTATTTGAAATAGGGTCTCGCTCTGCAGCCCTGACTAGTCTGTCACTTGCTATGTAGACCAGTTTGGCCTTGAACTCTCAGAGATCCACCTGCCAATGCCTCCCAGGTGCTGGGATTAAAGGTGTGTGCTACCATGCCCAGCTAATATTATATTAAAAAAAGTTTAAACTAAGTATAAAGCTACTTTATAAAATGACTTATGAATACCATTTTGAAAAATGTATGAAATAATCCTGTTTAATTTTATATTTGTGGTTTATAAAAATAATATACATTAAGTTTTTAACTTCTTTAATATCCCATCTATCTCTATCTTTTCTTTTTTGTCAGATTTCAATAGTTTGATCTCAATACGTTTCTTTAAACTAGAATCTTTCTGGCTATGTCTGTAGAGAAAAATGAAGTAGTCATGAGTTTGTTCTCAGCAGTCTACAATGAATGTTTCCTTCAATTAATTAATATTTACTAATTTTTATTTGGGCAAATTCAATAGTTACTAAATGTTTTCTTCCAGATAAAGTCTGCTTTGAGATGTTTTTATAACTTAAAGTAATATGACAACAGAAACACACATAGTATTGTAAAGTCTCATTTTTGTGAGTTCAGTAATAAAGTTTTTCATGCAAGTTAGTAACTACATTTCTTTCTTTTAGGCTATTGCATTACCTCCTATAGCCAGATGGCCTTACCAGAATGGTTTTACATTTCACACCTGGCTTAGAATGGATCCTGTAAATAATATTAATGTTGACAAAGATAAACCATATTTGTATTGGTATGTATTTCTAGACTTGATTAGTGTTAATACCTTATTTTGAAAATGAGACTATTTAGAGGTAAAATGAAAATTTGTTCTTTATAGTTTCAGAACCAGCAAAGGTCTTGGCTATTCTGCTCATTTTGTTGGAGGCTGTTTGATTATAACCTCAATAAAGTCCAAAGGAAAAGGCTTTCAACATTGTGTGAAGTTTGATTTCAAGCCACAAAAGGTATGTGCTCTTCCTGAGTCGCTTCCTTTGAGAAGCTACGCAGCCTGCATAGTGTTGTGTTAACTGTGTTTTACTCAGTTGCTGTTAACTTCTATGGTTTGAGTCATAAAATGACTGAATATTTAGTTATTTGTAGGTTTTATGTGAGATGCTAGGAGAAAAGAAAAGGATACTTACTTTAGTATATCTTCTTTTATACCTTACAAGTTAGAGGTTAGTAAAGAGTCATCAATAACGTCTAGAAGGTAGGCAGCAGATGCAGATGGGAAAGTATTCAAATTTTAAAGAAGATATTTATACTAGATATTTAATTTTTGGCGAAATGTTTGAAAATTTTCATACTATCACATTGGAAAAACTATCTAGTGATGAAGACCAATGTGCTGAGATTTTCCTGGAATAAATACTGTCCTAGAAGTTGAATGTTGAACTGGTAAAAGTACTCAAATTGTTTTTAAGGTTAATTAGAATCTTCCATCTTTTAATTGTTATCAGTGAGGTTGTATTACTCAGAATTGTTATTTTTGCTTCCTCAGTGGTACATGGTAACTATCGTGCACATTTACAACCGATGGAAGAACAGTGAGCTTCGGTGTTACGTCAATGGTGAGCTTGCTTCCTATGGAGAGATAACATGGTTTGTCAACACAAGTGACGTAAGTACTTTCAGAGATGTTGCCATGTCTGAGGGTTTCTGTTCTGTGATAAAGCGTCTGACCAGCGGCAGCCTGGGGATGGAAGGCTTTATCTGGTGTTCACTTCCACATCACAGTACACCATCAAAGGAAGTCAGGAGGAACTGATGCAGAGATCATGGCGGGATGTGGCTTGCTAGCTTGATCCTCATGTCTTGCTCAGCCTGCATTCTTATACACCCAGGACCACCTGCCTAGAGATGTTACTTCCCACAGTGGGCTGGACCCTCCCCTGTCAATCATCAGTCAAGAAAATACCCCAAAGCTAGCATACAGGCCAATCTGATGGGGATAGTTTCTCATCTGAGGTTCTGTATTTGCAGATGTCTCTCTCTAGCTTGTGTTAAGTTGACAAAAACTAATCAGTACACCATGAAAAACTATTATTTTAAAGGTGAAATTTATAAACAAGAGAATATTTTAAAATCTGAGTATACATTCTGAACATCATACTTTATTTTTATAGTCATAATTTGTTTAGTATATTAATTTTTTGATAGAACTTGTTGATTTGTCAGCTAAGGTATTATTTAGGTTTTATCATAAAATTCTGGGTAGAGTGAAGATGATTATTTTATAAATAAATTAGATAATGCTTGCCCATACACTTTGCATATACTTCATAGCTGGTACTGATACTATTATTTGTTATTTTCAGAATTCAGAGGTTAGAATGAAAATAGAAATGGTCTTATTTTCCCCCTTCTAAAAAACACTAAGGAAAATGGCTTCAAACTGTACCACTCATCTACCATTCACTCCTTTCATATCATTTTTGTACACTTATTATTCATGTCGATAATGTTAGCCTTAAGAGCTCATGGTGTTGTGTCAAACACATTTAGTTTTGAATCTCAGTTCTGTCACTTGTTGACTATATAATCTTGCTCATTTTCCACATGAAAATAAGTATGAAACACTATCCCAGAAAATTATGGTGATGATAAACAGTCTGTGCTTCCTTAGTCTCTTAGCAGTCTTTTGTAAAGGAGGAACACTCGTTTTTCTACTATAAAAAAGGGTGCAGTGAGAAGGTGACTCCATAACTCCCAGACCAAACTCCGTTATTTTCCTGCTTCAGACAAAGCTTTCTCTTCAATTTAGATGTTCAACTTTTTAACTTAGTATTATATCAACTTGTCTGATTCTCTTTTTTATTGTCTCATTGTTAACAAGTTGTATTTATTATAACTTAGAAAACTTGTGTTCATCCATTTTCAAGATGCTGTTCCAAGTCTCCACTCCAGGTGTGACAGAATGAGGCACTAAGTGAATTGTAGTCTATTCATATACACTTTAGAAAGACACTCATGTAAAATGTGCATCTATTGGCCTGTGGCTTGGCTCTTTTACTTAATATTTATACTCCAGTTCTATCCACACTGTCAAAAATGACAATTTAATTCATTTTAGTGGCCAAATAGTGTTTCATCCAATATATGTACCATCTATCATTTCTAGAATTTATGATTTTTTTTTTTTAAATAAAACCTCTGTTTTCTTTTACAGACCTTTGATAAATGCTTCCTTGGCTCATCAGAAACAGCAGATGCGAATCGGGTGTTCTGTGGTCAGATGACTGCAGTTTACCTTTTCAGTGACGCTCTTAATGCAGCTCAGATTTTTGCCATTTATCAGCTGGGCCTGGGGTATAAGGTACTTAACTTACTGTCCACTGCTTAATGGTTGAGTGCTCTCTGGGCTTGATTTGAAGGTGGTTCATACACTGGGAGTTATACTTTGAGTAGTTAAAATATATGTCAGGGGCACTGGGAGCATGACAGGGAAATCTCAGGGGTTGAAGGGCATTTCACATTTTGAGAGAAATGCAGCATACTTGACCTGTGTGAAGAACTGTGAAAAATGCTAGCTTAAGTTTCAATTTTATTTCGTGCTCTAATTCTTTCCATGAAGGCAAATCTTTTTTTAAGGTGACATAAAATTGTGTATATTCATGGGGTATCACATGGTATTAAAATACATATATACATTATGGTGTGTTCACATCAGGATTGGCATATCCGTCTTCTCAAACATTTACCATTCTTCATGATAAAATGGCCTACTTTTTCCTTGCATTTTTGAAATATATATTGTTCTTATTTATAGTTACTTTACTGTACAGCCATGCATCACAACTTCTTTCTTTTGTCTAAGTGTGATTTAGTGTTCATTGACCATTCTTTCTCCACCATCACCTAAGTCTCTGGTAACTGTCATTCATCTTTTCAACTTGTTGGAGATTGTCATTCTTAGGTTTCAAGTCTGAGGGGGATCAGGGAGCATTTATCTGCATGTGTCTTGGGTTACTTAATATATGTCCTCAAGTTCTATCTGCATTGTCAAACTGACAGATTTAATTCATTTTAATGGTCAAATTTCATTGTATATAGTATTTCATTCTATATATGTACCGCCTTTTTAAAAAATCCATTTTTTTTCTCTCTCTCTTTTTGAGACAGGTTCTCTCTACATAGACCTGGCTATCCTGGAACTCTCTATGTAGACTAGGATGGCTTTGAACTCACATAAATCCACTTGCCTCTACCTCCCTAGTGCTGGGATTAAGGGCATGAGCTACCATGCCCGGCCCATTTTTATCTCTTTTAAAAAATTATTTTATTTATTCATTTTTATGTATTAGTGTTTTGCTTGTGAGGTTGTTTGATCCCCTAGAACTGGAGTTGCAGACAGTTATGAGCTGCCATATGGTTGCTGGGAATTGAACCTGGGAACTCGGGAAGAGCAGCCAGTGCTCTTACCCTCTGAGCCAGCTCTCCAGCCCCCATTTAATCTCTTAATGAGCACTTATTTGTATTTCATGGTGATTTCATAGTGTTGTTATAAACATAGAAGTGTACATGTCTCTTTGACATCATTATTTCATTTTGTTTGGATATATACTCAGGAATAGGATTGTTCCTATTGGAGGAACTTTTATATAGCCTTCCTTCTCTTCCTCCCACTCCTTTTGACAAGGTTCTAATCACAAGTATTCCAAGCTGTACAATTTGGTACAGTTGATGCTGGTCTTGAATCCTCATCTTCCTAACTCTACCTACCAAGTACAGGATTATAGATGTGTGTTATTGTGGCTGGCCTCCTTTTGGTTGTAATTGAATTCTTTCACTGGCCAGAGAGCTGAAGATCTTTCTATTGCTTATTAGCTATTTGTGTGTGTCTTCACACAAATTTTCTTTTGTGTGGTTTATTTTCTTACTGGGTTTTCCGAGTTCCATAAATATTGTGAACATAATTTTTTCTCAGATGTACTACTTACAAATTTTTCTTGTGTACCTTGGTTTTTTTTTTTTTTTTTTGGTTTTTCGAGACAGGGTTTCTCTGTGTAGCTTTGTGCCTTTCCTGGAACTCGCTTTGGAGACCAGGCTGGCCTCAAACTCACGGAGATCCGTCTGGCTCTGCCTCCCGAGTGCTGGGATTAAAGGCGTGCGCCACCACCGCCCGGCTGGTTTTTGTTTTTAATATGGGCTTCGGAGAACAGGAATTTGATTTTAATCAGGTATAATTTTTCAGTTTTTTTGTGTTCTTATAAATATTTTACACAATATTAGAATTTTTTTTCTTAGTTTTATTTTAGTATCTCTGTTTGAGGCTCATTTTGAATTAATTTATCTTTTTTTATGAAGTAAGACAAAGGTTAACTTTTCCTTCTTAAGTGTTATGGTCTGATTATATGTATCTCTCTTAAACTCATATATTGAAGCTTAACTCTCAAGGAGGTGATATTAAGAGGTGAGTCTTGGGAAGTGATTAGTCTTGAAGGCTTCTTCCTCATGAATGAGTTTAGTGCCCTCATAAAGAAGTTGAGGAGCCCTTTTGTCTTTCATTGTGATACTATGCACACATCTATGATAAGACCAACTATGATTAGCAAGCAGAACCATGAAAAGTAGATTTATGTTGCTTATAAATTACTTATAATTTTTTAAAGTAGCTGGAATGGATGTTGACAGTCAGTATTCTCTAGTGTTCCATTATTTTTTCTTTCGTTTTGTTTTCCTTCATAAACACTGTTCTTTCTCTATTGTAGTATCTGGGCATTTTTCAGGTTTTCTTTTATTCCTGACTACATAGCTTTCCTTATTGCCAATAAATGTTGTGTAATATTTGGTGTAACACCTTTCAATATGGTCTTGAAAATTCTTTTTGTCTTATTTTATTATTTTATATATACAAATATAAAAATATTTGTAGAAGTAAAATCTATACACCATTTAAGATGTGAATATAAAATAGATAGTTTTTTAGGCTCATTTTGCAATATTGCCAAGACTAGTCTGGAACTCTTTTTTAAATTATTTATTTATTTGTTTATTTTATGTGCATTGATATTTTGCCTGTATGTCTCTGTGAGGGTGTGAGATCTTGGAGTTACAGACAGTTGTGAGCTGCCATGTCGGTTCTGGGAATTGAACCCGAGTCCTTTGGAAGAGCAGTCAGTGCTCTTAACCACTGAGCCATCTCTCCAATCCCTAATCTGGAACTCTTATGCTCATATAATCATCTTATATCTGGAGTGCTGGAATACAGGCATAAACAATGCCTTGTAGCTCTACGAATATTATAAGCCCTATTATTTACTTTTCAAATTCATTTGCAATGTTTTAAGGACATTAAAAATGAGGAGGATTGTGTGTTTTCTATTTATTATGTGTTTACTATTTCTAGGACAAGTCATTTCTTTGTGTAGGTTTACATTTGCATGTTTATTAGTACTTTTTTTTTTATTACTGCAGTGAAATACCTCAGACAGTCCAATTTTATAACAAAAAGAACTTTCATTTGGCTCATATTCTAGGGGTCCGCGCCGCACACTTGTTGGCCGAATTTTAGTAAAGAATCACTTAGCAAGAACTGTGGAATATACATGTGCTTCCCTTTTGTGGTTCTCTCCCTTCATGATGCTACCAGAATTCACTAATGGGCCCTTCTCCATATTGGCTTTCTTTTTTTTTTTTTTGTTTTGTTTTTCGAGACAGGGTTTCTCTGTGTAGCTTTGCGCCTTTCCTGGAACTCACTTGGTAGACCAGGCTGGCCTCGAACTCGCAGAGATCCGCCTGCCTCTGCCTCCCGAGTGCTGGGATTAAAGGCGTGCGCCACCACCGCCTGGCCCGTATTGGCTTTCTAAAGCTGCCACTTCTAACACTATTTCTGGACTGTATAGATCTTCACAGTTGGAAAATGGGGATTAAGTTTCAACTTGTGATAGTCTGTGGGACGCACTCAAGTCAGCTAAACCATTGTGCTATCACTTCTGAGCTTTTCATTCTTTGATGTCATTTTCTTGGTTAATTCATATTTTTCTTTCTCTTTTTCTGCCCGTCCCCCATTGGGGACTGAACCCTGGGCCTCCTACATGGTATTATTCCCTCTTACATCTTCTGTGTTTTGCTTACCACTCATTAGCTCATGGACATTGGGTTGCTTTCACTTTTGGTTATCATGAATAATATTAATATGAATATACAGGTTTGTGGATGCATGTTTTTATCTTTTGTGCTCAATAACTAAGATTATTTGAGAAATTTCCATGTCATTTTCCAAAATGACTGCACCATTTTATATTAACCTAGTAGTCTATGAACATTTTTCTCCATGTCTTTTTCTATGTGTGTTATTATCATACTTTTTGGTCATGAGTATGAAGTAATATCTCGTGGTTGTATGAGTGTGTGTGTGTGTGTGTGTGTGTGTGTGTGTGTGTGTGTAATATGTACATCTGTGTAAAGACCAGAAGAGGACATCTTAAGTCCTCCCATCACCCTCTGCCTTAGTACTTTGAGACAGTGTCTTCCATCTCCCACTGAACTTGGAGCGTGGCTGGTAGCCAGCAGTCTTTTGTCTCCGCTCCCCATAGTGCTTGTGTTACAAGTGCAAGTGTGACCATGCCCACCTTGGTGCTGGAGATCCAAACTCAGGTTCTCAGGCTTTCTCAGCAAGCCTTATATTCATAGAGCCATCTCCCTAGCTATCTTAATTGTTTTGATTTGTACTGCTCTCATGTTTATAAGCTAGCTATATCTTAGTATTAGAAAAGACTACTTATTTTTAATTAATTTTTTATTGTCTTATGAGTTTTTTTTCTTTTATTTGGGTTTTTCGAGACAGGGTTTCTCTGTGTAGCTTTGACTGTCCTGGTACTTGCTCTGTAGACCAGGCTGACATTGAACTCCCAGAGATCTACCTGCTTCTGGCTCACCACTACATGACTGTTTAATGAGTTTTTTTTTTTTAATTAATTTTGTTTTGTTTTGTTTTGTTTGTTTGTTTGAGACGGTGTCTCGATTTGTTGCTCTGGCTGTCCCGGAACTCACTCTGTCTACAAGGCTGGCCTCGAACTCAGAAATCCACCTGCCTCTGCCTCCTGAGTTCTGGGATTAAAGGCATGCACCACCACCACCTGGCTAAAAATTTTATCTGTGTCGAAATACACATACTTTAGTTATGTTCACAGTGTTTGTACAACTAATTGTAGAACTCTTATTAGAGTATGCTCACATAAACTAAGACAGCTGTTATGTCACTGAGCTCTGTAACCCTATGAACTCCTGTTGTGTATTCAGTCATTTTATCTTTTTAAGAAATGATTTATTTTTATTTTATGTACATGGATTGGTGTTTTGCCTGCATGTGTGTCTGTGTGAGGGTGTTGGATCTCTTGGAACTGGAATTACGCACAGTTAATAGCTGCTGTTTAGGTGCTGGCTACTGAACCTGGGGCCTTTGGAAGAGCAGTCAGTGCTCTCCACTGCTGAGCCATCTCTCCAGCCCGGTGTATGCAATCTTTCAAAGATCAAAACAGGAACATGCAGATGGCAGTGTAGGTAGAGAAACAATCACTGAGATCAACGCGGAAACAGACGATGTGGGCCACTTCACAGACCAAGTGAACTTAACATAGGGAACACTCTGTGAGCACCAGTATAATACACAGTCTTGAGAGTGCATGGACTAGTCTTCAGATCAGACCACCTGGTGGGCTACAAAACATGTTGGTAAATGTAAGGAGATTGAAGTCGTTGAATATATTTTTATGACTTTGGTAGAGTGAGACTAGAAAATTTGAAACTCTATAAGCATGTGGAAATTAAACAACATACCCTTAAACAATCAATGAGTCAAAGCAGATGACACAAAGGTAGTCGGAAAATATCCTTAAACAAATGAAAATAAACATAAGTTAAATTTAATGTGATTCAACAAAAGTCTGATCAAGGGTAAATCATGGAGGTAATGACTCACATTATGTGGAGAGGACTGTCATTTTAGCTGGTATTATTAGATTTTATATTTGGTCATTTGTATTTAGAGTTTCTTATGTTGTGTGGATGTTACCTTAACTTTTTTGTTTGTTTGTTTTTGTAATTAACAGGGTACATTTAAATTTAAAGCAGAAAGTGACCTTTTCCTTGCTGAGCATCATAAACTTTTGTTGTATGATGGCAAACTCTCCAGTGCCATTGCCTTCACATACAATCCACGGGCCACAGATGCCCAGCTGTGCCTCGAGTCATCTCCTAAGGACAATCCTTCCATTTTTGTTCATTCACCACATGCACTCATGCTCCAGGTATTATTTCATATCTTTTAATAATATATCAAGTGGAAATATCAATGAATTACTGAGGGTTTGTTAGTTTTTATTAAACATGTACACCACATTTTTAGTGTTCCTGCATTTTCTGTTGTATTTTACTTTTAATTGCTTTAGAAAAGAAATCATTGAAACCTTTACTGTATTTTCTGTAGGATGTAAAGGCAGTTTTAACACATTCCATCCAAAGTGCCATGCATTCAATTGGAGGAGTACAAGTTTTGTTCCCGCTTTTTGCACAGCTGGATTATCGGCAGTATTTATCTGATGAGGTTGATTTGACTATCTGGTGAGTGTTTTTTATTTCATTTTTGATTGTTGTTTTTGAGAGAGGGTTTTACTATGTAGCCGCCCCCAATCCCACTGGCCTACAATTTACCATGTAGTCCACTATGATCTCAAGCTCACCATCTTTCTGCCTTAGTTTTCTGAAAGCCAGGATAATGGTGAGCATTATATGCCTGGTGGCCTTTTGTTTTAATTTTATGTGAAAGTTACTTTTCATAATTATTGAACTGAATAGTATTTTTTTGCCATTCATTTTGTTGTAGAGTAACAATATTTTAGAGAAATTTATATATAAACAATACTATGAATCTTTATTAATTGTTTTATATTAATGCAATTCTGGTTTATTAGTAGAAAAAATTAGAAACCCTAAAAGCATAGTAAATGTTATGGAATAAAGTTAACATGGTGGTAGTGGATTTATTCAAAATGTATATATCTTGACTTGGCATTGTGACAAAGTCATTAATGTCAACCTGTAGCTAGAGTTTTCCTGCCTTGCCCACAGTCAGGACAAATCTCTGTCACCCGCCAGTCCCACAGCCGCTCAGACCCAACCAAGTAGACACAGAGACTTATATTGCTTACAAACTGTATGGCTGTGGCAGGCTTCTTGCTAACTGTTCTTATAGCTTAAATTAATCCATTTCTATAAATCTATACCTTGCCACGTGGCTCGTGGCTTACCGGCATCTTCACATGCTGTTTGTCATGGCGGTGGCTGGCAGTGACTCCTTCCGCCTTCCTGTTCTTTCTTTTCTCCTCTGTTAGTCCCGCCTATACTTCCTGCCTAGCCACTGGCCAATCAGTGTTTTATTTATTGACCAATCAGAGCAATTTGACATACAAACCATCCCACAGCACCAGCCCTTGGGAGGCAGAGGCAGGCAAATCACTGTGAGTTTTAGTTTTTTTTTTTTTTTTTTCCCCAAGACAGGGTTTCTCTGTGTAACAGTCCTGACTGTACTGTAACCCAGAACTCACAGAGATTTGCCTGCCTCTGCCTCACTAATGCTGGGATTAAAAAGCGTGCACCACTGCTGGCTGGTAATTTTGTCTTTTTTTTTTTTTTTTAATTGGCTTGTACATTAGCATCTTCTATATCCTGTGCTATAGAATTGAGTCTTAAAAAAGGCAGAGGCATGTGAATTTTGTGATAAACTGTAAAACATGAGAGCTGTTTGAAATGAATGAATTTCTTGTGGCTGTATGTTCCAGTAAAAATATGTATAGTACAATGATTGTATTTCATTTATTTAGAAATGTAAATGAGCTTTCTATTCTTTTCTGAAATTCTTCTGTATGTGACTTGACATCTGTGACTCATGTATCTAACTGTTGATAAGGTAATTTTTTTCCAGATTATTTTTAGGCAATAAAAATTATTTTTAATTTTTACTAAATAGAAATCAGATCTGGCATTTCAGAACTCTATCAAGTTAAATCATTTATCTGTGTGATGGGGGCTTGCTATGTTAATCAAGCTGGCTTCAACCTTAAGAACCTCCTGCCTTCCATTGCTAAGTAGTTGGGATTACAGGTGTGCTGTATTGCACCTGGTTTGTTGACTGTACTTTGAAATATTTAATTACTCTTGGCATAGTAATAAGCATAAACCTTACTAAATTTTTGTGGCCTTCTTTGACAGGGGTCAGTTTTTCTTTCTTTCCTTACCCATCTTTTCAGTATTCTCACTGGTGTAGTAGCTCCCGCCCTGTTGTGGAGGATGAGCGTTACTGCTGGTCTGGCTGTCTTCTATGGTCTCTCTGAGGAGTCATTGAAAGGGCAGTGACAGCTAGTCCTATGTTTTTCTTTCCTTTTTGGGCTTCTCTAAACATTGTGGGTGGTAGGGAATGCTTTATCCCTTGTTCATTTCTAAAATTCAAGACTGAAGGATTATTATTTTCCTATTGGAAGGAGGAACAAACTACTTTGTTCTTTCCTTTGGTTTTGGAGATAAGGTCTCACTCTTAGACCAGGCTGGCCTTTAACTCCCAGAAATTCTCTTGTCTTTGCCTCTCAAGTGCTGGGATTACAAGTATGCACCGCCATGCCTGACTAGGAACAACTTCTTAGTCTAGAATGGAGTCCTGCTTACTTTGATAGTTTAAGTCATAGTCTGTTCGCTCTTTTTCATTCCTTCCCTTTGGTCTCTAACTCCTACAAAATGAGTATCCTTGATTGTCTTGTTACATTTATCCCTTTTTTTTAAAGTAATGCTTTTATTTATTCTTGGAATTTTCATACATGTATACAATGTATCTTTTTTGGATTTCAGAATATTGATTTTTTCTTTTTATTTAAATTTTTTTCATAGGATGTATTTTGATCACATTCTTTCCCCATCCCCAGTTCCTCCCAGATCCTCTCCACCTCCCTACCTACCCCCAACTTCATGTTCTTTCTCTCCCTCTCAAAATAAAACAAAACAAAACACAAACCAGAGACAAAAACAAAAAAGGATAATGAAAACCAACCAACCAACTAACCCCCAGTTAGATGAAAAATAGCAAACCAAACTAAAACAAAAGAAAAAGCACACACAAAAAACATGGAGTCTGTTTTGTGTTGGCCAACTACTGGGCATGAGGCCTGCTCTGGAGTGTGGTTGATATGCTCAGTGACACATCATTAGAGAAAATTATTTCCCCTTTCCCAGCAGCTACATCCATTTCTCTACACTGGGATTTTTTTTTCTTGTTTGAATTTGTGCAGGTCTTGCACATGCTGGCATAGTCTCTGTGAGTTCATAAATGTATCATTTCTGTTGTGTGTGGAAGACTGTTTCCATGGAGTCATCTACCACCTCTGACTCTTTTTTTTTCTTCCAAGACAGGGTTTCTCTGTGTAGTTTTGGTGCCTGTCCTGGAACTCACTCTGTAGACCAGGCTGGAGGTGAACTCACAGAGATCTGCCTGCCTCTGCCTCCCAAGTGCTGGGATTAAAGGTGTGAGCCACCACCACCTGGCCACCTCTGACTCTTACAGTCTTTCTACATAGGTCTCCTCTTCTACATAGGTCTCTGGGTCTTGAGGGGAGGCGTTTGATAAAGACATCCCATTTAGAGCTGAGTGCTCCAAAGTCTGTCAGTCTCTGCACATTGTCCAGTTGTGGGCATTAGAGACCTCTCTGGTGAGTGCTGAGTGATACACTGATCTCTGGGTGTAACAATGTGCTATTAGGAGTAGTTTTATTGTTATGTTCCTTTAGCAAAATACTACTATAAGGTTTCTCTCTAGGAAAGACGTAGGCCCAAGACCCATCTAGTTTCAGGTTCTTGGTCATTTTACCAATGTCAGTTATGGGTTTCTTCTCATGGAGTAAGCCTTAAGTCTAATTTAAAAAAGATTGGTTACTTTTATAACATCTGTGCCACTATTTGCCAGTATGTCTTATAGGCAGAGTGCTGTTGTAAGCTGTAGGGTTTGTAGCTGGGTGATAATGATGATGACTTTTCTTTTCTGGTAGTGTGCAAAGTGCCTGCCA
This sequence comes from Peromyscus maniculatus bairdii, assembly GCF_049852395.1. Taxonomy (NCBI): domain Eukaryota; kingdom Metazoa; phylum Chordata; class Mammalia; order Rodentia; family Cricetidae; genus Peromyscus; species Peromyscus maniculatus. The sequence continues at coordinate 66,651,271 of NC_134857.1, forward strand.
GCATCATGGATGCTAGTTAGTAGTAATGAAGCTTTTATTTGGGCATCAGCTTTATTTATCCATGTTTAGTGACATAAGTAGGTGGTGTCTTAAGCAATAGGGCATTACTGTCAGGCTGTGGAAGGTAATCAGTAGCCTTGGAAGGACTTCTTTGGCCATTGAATCAATAAGATATAACCCATTCCTGGCATTGGAAGTTTTATTGGTATTATAAGATGTCTAATTTGGGCATTGTCTCCCCATTATATGGGTGACTCCATTTAAATTCCTTTTATATATGCATATATTTTAGGAAGCTTCTACATTAGTAGATTCCTATATGGCTTTTCAAATAGCCTTAAGTGTTGGTTGTCCTTCTTTTACCTTGCACCCCTGCTCCCTTCCTATTTCATCCCTCTATTCCAGTTTCCCCTTTATCTCTTTATAACACTGTATTTGTTAAGATCTTAATACTTTCATTACACATATGTCTATTACTAGTTTTCAAATGGTCATTTTTTCTAAGCAATGCATGCTTGTCATACTGTTTCTAAATTACTGTTTGTTATAAAATACATGAAATACTATGTGAATATTAATCCTACAGTAAGTATTTTGTTTTGAAATAATCTTGGAGATAGTTTTAGTAGAACTTGCCTCTATGTGTTTCTTGTGATTGAACCAAGAGCCTCACGCAAGCCAGGTAAACACTCTCCCATTGAGCTACATTCTTACCTGGAAACAGAAATTTTGATTAAGATAAATAGAAGGCTGTATGTGCTGAATCTAATATTTTCTTGTGGAATATTCTTTCTCAAACCATTGCCTTTTGTCTTGTTCTAGTACAACCTTGCTGGCTTTTATCATGGAGTTGTTGAAGAACTCAGTCGCTATGCAGGAGCAGATGCTTGCTTGTAAGGGCTTTTTGGTAATAGGTTATAGCCTTGAAAAGGTAAAGAACGAAGTCTTTTATTATTTTTACTGTTAATTTGCAAATCATGTACTTGTTTTTCTATATGGTCAAGAAATTCTTTCTGCAAGAAAATCTCCTTGCCTATAGAAAATTACTAATGTTAAGCTGTAGATTTTGTTTTACCTTGCTTCCTGTCCTCTGTTAAGGAAGTCTGGTAGCGAGCTTCATGCCATCTTTAACTTTGAACATGGATTATGGACAACTTCTTTTTGGGTGTTGACAGCTTGTAATTTACTTACCTTCCTTTGAATTAGTAATAACGTTTAAACTACTTTCCTCCTCCCACCCCCCACAGTCTTCCAAATCCCACGTCAGCAGAGCAGTACTTGAACTTTGCCTTGCATTTTCCAAGTATTTGAGCAATCTGCAGAATGGGATGCCCCTACTGAAACAATTGTGTGATCACATCCTTCTTAACCCTGCCATATGGATTCACACTCCAGCCAAGGTGATGTTTATTGATCTTGGTTTACTTTCTTTGTTAAGTCTTTTGTGTTTGAGAAAAGTGACAGTTGTGAGAATTTTCTCTTTCCTTTTACATATTCATATTGATAGTACGGTTTCGGTGGATAACCATTTTTGATCAAGCATACTTTTTTGCTTTTCAGGAAAATTTGCCAGTCAATATATATTTTTCTTTTGTAATAGAAATATGAGCCATGGCTTTATTTTTCTGTCAAGGTTTTATTTGAGAGTGCCTTTGTTTGCAGAGTATAGGTCGGGACAGTTCCAGTCGACTCTTTCCTAGAATCTATAGCTCTATAGCTCTGTTTTATTGTGGATGCACATGCATGCTCCAGTGCACACATGAACACCCCCCCCAGTATACATTCTCTGTCCTCTCCCCTGCCTCTCCTCCCTCCCCCTCCACCCATCTCATCCTCTTCCTGTTGTCTGCCTCTTCTGTGCATACTTCAGCCAGTGTGATTAACTCTTGGGTTTCATTTTACAACCACAGCTGAAATGCCACCTTTTTTTGAAGGCTAATATAATGGTCTCTTTATATGTTAATTTTAATATTAAATTACAGAAAAGTCTAATGTGTTTGTCAAATAATTTTGTAGCACTTTGACAACAAACTAGTTATTCCTATGTGAACAAATGAATTTGTTACCACAAAGTTTGTAAACAAAATCTTTAACAAACCCTGATGTGTTAGTTATCCTAAAAACGTAGTAATTCTAATATGAAGTATAACTTGAAATAAAGTTTATGAAGTTGTATAGTTATTCTCATCTTATTTACAGTTTTTGTTAGGCATGGTGTCATTTTAACCTCTCGGTCCCATCCCCTCCTCCACCGCCCGCTTGCTGTGTCTCTCATAGCACACACTGACTCCGTCAGGAAAAGTGTCTGTGGACTTGCTTTCCTAGGGTCATACTGCCTTATTTTCAGCTGGTCTTTTCAGTGGTAAAGAGAAACACAGCTGCCGACTCTGATTGCCATTTGGAAATAATCAGAGGAGGCAGCTGGAGGTTGTAGCTTTTTATCTCCAGGTTAAATTTGACCTCTTTCTCTTTCATGACCCTCAGTCTTATTTCTTTTCAAAGATTGTTTCAAGTTACTTTAAAAATCTTTTACTAGACTTTTTTTTTTTTTGGTTCTTACTAGCCAGCATATTTGTAAGGCTTTGTGTCTCTTTTGAAGTTGTCAGAAAGTGTCTTATTACTTACCTAGTTGTAGAGGACTGGCTTTTACTTTAAATTTAATCACATGGCTTCTTCATGGTCCTGATAGTAGCACACTTTCTTTCTTTCTTTATACTTTTTAATAAATTTCCTTAATTACCTTTTAGAATTTACAATTGACTTGATATCAAATTAACCTTCTCTGTTGCCTGTCTGCTTGGTATATTCATAAGGAATTTAATTGCTCTTAGTTTATCATAAACACAATTATAGCAAAGGACAGATCCAGATTGTTTAACTGACAGGTCATGAAGTTTGCAGGGTAGAGAGAAAGCATTTTTGCAGAGCACAAAGTAGTGCATGCAAAACGAGGCTTACAGGGAGCATGTGAGCTTCATTAGAGTCATAGCAAATCCTCCTTTAGTTCCTGAAGCCAGAGTTGTAGATGTATGGATTAACCTTTGCTTTTGGAAAGGGAATGGGGAGCTCCTTATAGTTTCATTTACCTTGGATCTTCTCCAAGGTGATCTTATGATGACCTCGAAGGAACTACCAATTTTCTTGTCTGAAGTGGTCTTTTGTTTACTCAAAAGTATTTGTGGAATGATGACTTCATTCTGGGCAGTATGGGTAGAGTGGTGAGCAAGACAGGCCTGATTTTTGTACTCATAGATTTTAGACAGAGTAAGAAAGATGGTTGCTGCATAGGTGTTATTAGATTGTATGATGAGTGAATGAAAATATATATATGTTTTTTTGTGGTGGGTAGGGGGCATTTTGAGAAAGAGTTTTTCTGTGTAGTCCCAGCTGTCCTGGAATTTGCTTTGTAGACCAGGCTGGCTTAAGACACACAGAGATCTGCCTGCTTCTGCCTCCCAAGTGCTGGGATTAAAGGTGTGCACCACCATGCCCAGCTGATATCATTCTTAATATTACTAAATTTTATCCACTTTTTTGTTTATCTAATTTATTATTTTATTTAAGAAATTGTGTGTTTTGTTGTTATTTTTTAGACAGGGTCTAGCTCTGTATGTCCTGGCTGGCCTGGGTCTCACTTTGTAGCCTGCTGGTTCTAGCTCATAATCCTCTTGCCCTTGTTTCCCAGATGCTACAGGTGTGCATCACCACAGGCTTCCTGTATGTTCCTAACATGCCGTTCTCATCAGATCCTTTCTTTGTCTCTCAGACTTTAGTTTTCCATTATTTTCAGAGTGAGGTAATCTCATAGCTTGCTTTAAGCCTTCCTGCTAACTATAGGTTTTGTAATTTAGAAATTCAGATATCCTCAGTAGATTGGCAGGTACCATAAGGATCCACTAGAGCAGTGGTTCCTAGTCATGACTGCTGGAAGAATCAGTTGAGGAAATATTTAAAAACAAAAATGTAAAGCAGAGTTCTACTCCATCCACTGCAGATTTTGATTTCATTACTATGGGGTATGACTAGGCTTCATAATTTAAAAAAAAAAAATGTTTTCCAGGTCTTTTAATGTACAGGTAGGTTTGGAAAATGATTGCTCTGGATCTGTGATACCATTTTTTCAGCTACCATTCTTCTTGTTTGAAATTTGTTGTCTTTCTGTCTGCCTGCACTACTACTTGTCTTCAAAGCCTTCCTTCACACCCCTTGATTAATGAGACTTCCTTACAGATTCACTTGGTCTCACCACAGCTTCTCTGGCTCTGAAGTCACCATGGTTAACAGCCACAGCCTGTGCCACTTTGTTATGTGTTGCTTCATGACCTTTTGTTGTTGCTATGTCCTTAAGGTGCTGGTGATTGGACTCGGTGCTTTTGCGCCTGCTGTGCGAGTGCTCTGCTGCCGAGCTGTCCCCTGTCCTGCCACGGCCTTCTGTGTCCCAGTGTCTGCTTTTATGGCTTCAATTTCTGTGTAATTTTCGTCTCCTTGACATATGTGCCATTGTAATCCGTAATAACAGTGCCATGTGTATAGGTTCATGTAAATAGTTCTGATCTGAAATCAAGTGCGTGAGAATTTGAAGTATGCTTTAGTGACAGATAGGTTGGGGCTACTCACTTTAACAGCAGTAAATACATAAAAAATATCATCATGCAGCATTAGCTGCAATCAGCATGTCTTTGATTTTCTAAGTTGCAATTGTCTTCTAAACCCCAGTTTTAGCTAGTTCAGCATCACTGTTGCTTTTAACACATACTGCTGCTAACCAGATTACTAATTAAATCTTAAGGTTGGTCATTTATTGGGCCTCTAACAGATAGGTACCTAATACTTGATTGTTTAGAGAAATTCCCAAGTAACGGTGAGTCTCAGCACGGGGTTGAAAATGAAAATTCCTAGTGTTCAGGAGGGTAATGTAAATGTTCAGTTGCAAATGCATGGAAGTAATTTAGTCTAAGGGGAGATTGTATATGCTGGACTTTCAGTTGTTCACTTTATAAAATGTATCCACTAGCAGAAATGCAAAGGTCGTGATTGCAGCATGGGAGTAGAGCAAGAGTAGTCTTGATTTTATGTCGCTATAGCTGCTTGAGTGTAGCTGTTGCTGAAGCTTAGAATCATTTCATTGAAATGTTGTGTGAAGATGAAAGGTGCTGTGGTCGGGTAGCACTTATATATTCTTGTTTTCTCTAATATAACAAGAGCTTATATTTGAAGTAAATATAGACAAATGTATATTTTTATATGTTCAACCTTTTGGGTCATACCAGACCTTTTTTTTTTTTCTAATCTCTGTGTGTGTACATTCATATTTGAATGGGGTATTCTTGACCCATGGGACATGTGTGGCAGTTAGTGGACATTATCCAATGTAAGTTTTTACCTTTCACCTTGTTTGAGACAGGGTCTCTTGTTGTTTACTATTACCCATTGCTGCTGGCTTTTAGGTGTCTGTGGATCCTCTTCTCTATTCCTCCCATCTCTGGGTAGCAGTGCTGAGATTACAGCCACATCCTACTGTGTGTGTGCCTTTACATTGGTTCTGGGGCCCAAGTGCAGTTCCGCACACTTTACCCATCAAGTCACCTCCCCGTTCTAGCTTATCCTTTTCTGTGAAACACAGAAAGCATCTGTAAATACAAAACAAGTATATAAGGCCAGACATGTGATTTATACCATTAATTCTTAAATTCCAGAACCCAGGAGGCAGAGGCAGGTGAATCCTGTGAGCTTGAGGCCAGCCTGGTGTACATACTGAGTTCCAGTACAGCCAGGGCTACATAGTGAGACCCTGTTACAAACAAACAAACCCACTGACCCAGAGAAAAACACAAAACAAAACAATTTCTTAAAGCATAAATTTATTATAAAGATACAGCTGCTAATGAAAAGTTGATGGCTGCTAAATGGGAATAAAAGAATTATTTCCATGGGATAATATGTCAAAAATTGACATATTTTGGGGGTATTTACTGTACAAGGAGTATGTGTGTGCGCTTGATGTTGTTAAGCACAGCATCTTACTTTTTTTTTTTTTTTTTGGTTTTTCGAGACAGGGTTTCTCTGTGTAGCTTTGCGCCTTTCCTGGGACTCACTTGGTAGCCCAGGCTGGCCTCAAACTCACAGAGATCCACCTGGCTCTGCCTCCCGAGTGCTGGGATTAAAGGCTTGCGCCACCACCGCCCGGCCAGCATCTTACTTTTTGAACTAAACATGGGACAGTTGCCAATGAGCGTCTCTGATTGTGTGCTTTTTATTTTGGTTTTGTAGGTTCAGTTGATGCTGTACACTTACCTATCCACTGAATTCATTGGTACAGTCAACATATATAATACTATTCGGAGGGTTGGAACAGTGCTGCTCATCATGCACACACTGAAGTACTACTACTGGGCAGTGAATCCTCAGGACCGAAGTGGTATCACCCCCAAAGGATTAGGTATAATTCTGTCTGAATGTTATATTATACACATGGTAAATCAGGATATAAAATAAACCAGCAATATACTCTTTTTACATTTTACTTTATGTGTATGCATGTTTTGCCTGAACATATGTCTATGTACCATGTGTGTACATGGTGCTCCCAGAGGCCAGAAGAGGGTATCAGATCCCCTAGAACTGGAATGGAAGGTCGTGAGCTGCTATGTAGGTGCTGGGAATCAATTCTGTCTCCTGTGGGAGGGTAAGCAGTGTTCTTAACCTTTTCTACAGCCCTCATTATAGCACAATTGTATTAGTTTGTTATAAATCGCTGTTGCCAACATTGTTTACTGTTGTGAAAGAGTGCTCCTGTGTCATTTGGGAAGTCAATATGATCAGGCTAGTTGTAACACATTGCCACTGAGAAAGACAAATTAATTCCATACTGGTATTGGTGCTGAGATAATCATAGTGAGAGTCATTGGAAATGGAGATTTCATAGAAATGTAAGAGGTATCTGTTTTTAATAAAGAAATTCTAAAATTTCAGTAATTGTTTTCTTTCATAATCAGGACAAGCAATACAAGGTAATATTCTCTGTACATGTGGAAAGTTCATTGAAGAGGTCAAAGTAAAAATTCTTAAGTTTTGTAAAACCTACTTCAAACTGCCTTGTGTGGAAAGAGCTAATCAGCTGATACAAAGTGGCAGTCTCAGGTGCAACTGGTGCAGTGTTCGGGAAATGTTGGAAAATGCTCAGAGTGTGCATTTGTCTCTCCAGGTGGCTAGTTCTTCTGTGTCAGATCTTTTTAGGAATTCCCTCCCTCCCATTGTATTAGCAAGCAGCAAGTCCACCCTTGAGTCCTCATAACTGGGAAGCCAGCAAAGAACATCCCTGTACCAAGTGTTTTAAGCCTCTTTTGGTCTCTGTGTTGCCTGTGTCTGTGGCAGTTAGAGCACTGATGGACCCACTTGCAGGAGCCTCCACCTCCTTAGACCCACAGTCTGTTCCTTGACAGCATTTGAAGACTGTTGCTTCAAATGAGAAGGATTTCTTAGGAACCAGGAAACCATGTGTTTTCATTATTGTCAAAGACATTGACTGTTCAGTGACTTATGAAGATAGGATTTGTAATTATATGCTACTTTATGTAACCTTCAAAGTAAACTCCTTATTCTCTGAGAACACTGCAAGGACACAATCCCTGTGATGTGTTTAAGCTGGTAAGCGTGTGGCACTTGCAGATCTAGGCCAGAACTTCCTGATGGCAATTTCATGGTGGTGTAGGACTTTCACATTCTTGTTGATTGCCATTTTCATGTCCTGATCTTCATTTTATAAGTAAATAGTGACTTCAGGAAGTCTCACAGGTCAACTAAGGAAGCCGGGCAAATTTTGTGGCTCTTGTCTGTTTAGCTTGTTATTTGTCTAGGAATGATCATGTGGAACACATTTTGCACAATTTTCTTCCTATTTTAATTGATCTGTTCAAGGTCACGTTGGTCTTGTGCTTTGGTGGTCTGGGCACTAGCTGTAAATAGTGATTACTGGGGAAACTGTAGAATTTATGAGGCAAACAGGTCCCTAACTTGAGGTCTTAGAACAATAGTTACTTGGTTTCAGAAGTTTTGTACTTTGGAATTAGATGCTGGAGACATGAAAATTGACTTAATGTGAGCCATGTGTGACCAAGGACTTTCCCAAGTACTGGAGATGTCAGAGGTAGTCAGCATAATGTTTCCCTTCTTCATTAACAGTTTTGTGTGGTGAAGCATGCTTTTTGTAACAATTTAAAAGGGACAACAGTAGAAAAAGTTGTTTCATACCCAGTTCATATAACAACATTTTACTGCCCAAAGTTTAGATTTTTCTTTACTTTTTAAATTTTTTGGTAAATTTCTGTTATCTTAATAGCAAACACTTTCAGAACAAAACATAAATACTATTGTTAAGTACAAATTTTTATCACCATATGTTTGTTTTTGAAATCCTTTCACTTCTTAGAAGAAGTATTAACTTCAAAGAATTTTTTTTGGCCAGTGTTTTACATTTATATACTGTATTGTGATCATACTCACTCCCCATCAGCATCTCTTTCTCTCCCTCCACTCCCGCTGACCCTGTTCTTCCCAGCTAGGCCCTCTTCTACTTTCATGGCTTTTGTATGCAGGAGTCCAAAGGCCTGTCATACATATGTTGTAAACAACATAACCTATCTGTGCTTTTGGAGTGTCGAATATATAGTTGACTATGAGAGTGAATGCTAGCCTTTCAAAAGACACAAAAGGGAAGGTCATTCTTTAGAAGATTGACTGTGTGTGTGTGTGTGTGTGTTTTAAAGATTTATTTATTATGTATACAGTGTTCTGTTTGCATGTATCCCTGCAGGCCAGAAGAGGGAGCCAGATCTCATTACAGATGATTATAAGCCACCATATGGGTGCTGGAAATTGAACTCAGGACCTCTGGAAGAACAGCCAGTGTTCTTAACCTCTGAGCCATCTCTCCAGCCGTGTGTGTGTGTGTGTGTGTGTGTGTGTGTGTGTGTGTGTGTGTGTGTGTGTGTGTGTGTGTGTGTTTGTTTGTTTTGAGACAGTGTCTCATTATGCAGCCCTGGCTGGCCTAGAATTCAGTCTGTAGGCAAGGCTGGCCTCAAACTCAGAGATGTGCCTGCTTCTGTTCCTGAGTGCTGGGTTTAAAGGCTTGTACCACTATGCTTAGCTCTATGTTTCTTTTAAATAAATGGAAAACTCCTGGAAATGAAAGCATTGTATTTTAGTTAGCCTTGAGATCTTTGAAATACTAATTGTGTGTATCTTTAAAGATGGACCAAGACCCAATCACAAAGAAATACTTTCTCTGAGAGCATTCTTACTGATGTTCATTAAGCAGTTAGTGATGAAGGTAAGTTTGTTTCTTCCCCATCCCATGCTGCCTGTTGTGGCAGATCATTTCACATAAAATATGGTCTGTTTGTTTATTCTTTGTCAGTAAAATATGACAGAAACTTTGCTGAGAGATGTTTGTTTCATCCTCTGTTTTTCATTCCTGTTTCTCTTGGGTATACGTAAATCACTGTAGAATTGGAGATTGGCACTTTAATATATGTTATATAAATTTCCATGAGAACTCAAGAGTATTTGTTTTTTTCACTTGGCACATATTTAGAGCCTCTGTTTACACTGGGTTCTGTCCTTTGCTGGTGGGGTACAGGTGCTCGGATTACTGGCTTGTGCCAGTTTTTCACCATCTTCTTCCTTAGTCTTTGTTCTGTGGTACCTTATTAGCTGTCACATTAGATTTGGCAAGAGACCGGCCCCTTGATTTCTGTTTAGTTTTCAGACTATGTCTTTTGTGCTTTCTCAAAGTGTTATTTTAAATCTAGATTTTTGTGTTAGTTTTTGATTTATAGCAGCTGATGAAATTGACTAATCTATATATGTACAGTTTCTGATTTTAAAGTGACTTTGTGTGTAAGGCTAAGATAAATGTATTATGTTTCTGAAGGACTCTGGAGTAAAGGAAGATGAGCTACAGGCCATTCTTAATTACCTGCTGACTATGCATGAGGTAATACTTGAATTTCTGATTTGGGGATTTTATTTCATTTTATTTTTTAAGTATATTGCTTGTTTCTTTTCTTTAAAAAAAGATTTATTTATTTATTTACTTTATAATATACTTTATTATGTATATAGTGTTCTGTCTGCATGTCTGCCTGCAGGCCAGAAGAGGGCGCCAATCTCAATACAGATGGTTGTGAGCCACCATGTGGTTGCTGGGAATTGAACTCAGGTCTTCTGGAAGATCAGCCAGTGCTCTTAACCGCTGAGCCATCTCTCTTGCCTGATTTCATGTTTTTAAGCTGTGTTAGGGATGTTTTTTAAAAGTAAAAACATCAAGGAAATATTCACTAATTATACCACTGTCATGGAGAATAAATCTCTATTTAGATGCTAATGAATCCTCATCTTAATGGTTTTTATTGCCACAATATAGCTCTGAGAAGTATCACGAAAGGTTTTAAGAAGTTGCTAAAATTGGATTTTATTTAGTGAATGAAGTACATGAAAGCATATTGTTAGGAACTAGTGTAACAAAGAGAAAAGTAGACGAAAATGGCTGAAAATGATTGGATTTAAAATTCATAACATTCTTCTTTCTGATTTTTACATGCTTAGATATTTTTTAAAACAAATAACATTTGTAATGGAATTTAAAACTGCTTAGTTGAAACTTAAATGGGTTCAGATATCTGTTTTATCTTTAACTAAACTATTTATTTATTTCATGTGTATCTGTGTTATGCATCCTGTGTGTGCCTGGGACCTGTGAAGGCCAGAAGAGGGCATTAGATCCCTGGGTGCTAGTTGTGAGCTGACAGTGTGGGTGACAGCCACAACAGCCAATTCATGAAGTCATATACGCTGTTTCTATAGACTTTGCTGTGGGGTGTTGTTATATAGTCTAACATAAAAGCTATTTTATCTCTCTGATTACAAAAATCTCTGGCTATTTTATGGTGTATACTTTGAGCTGTATATTTAAAGTGTAATTATAAGTCAATATCTTACTTATAATTAAAATATTTAAATAGCATCATTTGTTCAAACTCATATTATAGATTTGCCTATTTATTTAAAGTTAAAATTTATATTGTTTCAGAAGTATTCAGTATTCCAAGAGTTGACTTTTTTCATTTTCTAAAATAATTCTAGGACGACAATCTAATGGATGTTTTACAGTTGCTTGTTGCATTAATGGCAGAGCATCCTAACTCCATGATTCCTGCTTTTGACCAAAGGAACGGGTTACGGTAAGAGTTAGCATATGGAGAGTTCTAATTATATTTAGTAAAAAGCATTACTCTGGAAATACTACATTCTTAAATATTTGATCCTAGGTTATAAAAAGAGTTTATAGCAGGCAATAATTTAAGATTTTTAAACTTATTAAAATCAAGATTATTTCATAATTTTTTGAATGAGTCTTAAATTTATAAAAGTTACTATTCTATTTTTTATGGATATATTATTAAATAGAACAGTTTACCTAGGAAGATGCTATCTTTTTCTTATTTTTTTAGACAAGATCTTACTGTGTAGCCCTGGCTAGCCTGGAACTTGCTATATAGATTAGACCAGTCTCAAATTTACAGTGGTCCTTCTGCCTGTTTCTCCAGTGCTGGGGTTAAAGGTGTGCACCATTAGCTTGGCCCTATGTCAGTTTTTAAGTAATCATAAAATTCTAATATTTGTCTTTGTTACAGATATTTATGTAGAAGAGAATGCTATGATAAAGCTTTTGAATTTTACTTGGTGTGTTCTTTGTTTTTATATCAGAAGGCCTTCGGCCTTCTTTTAAGAGTAAATTAATATTTTTGAGGATTTATTGTGAAATTCACCTTTTTAGTTGTGGTTTTAAGTCTATTTTACTTTGGGATTATTTCATTTAATAAATTTAAAAATTTTATTATTTTAAAAATTATTCTTGTTTCATTATATATTTTATTACTTAAATTTTTCTTTGACATCTTCATACATATATAAAATACATTTTAATTATTCTTACCTCCCATTCGTGCCAATCTCCTCTTCTCCCTAAATATTCTGCTCCTGTATTCATATTTTTTTGTTTTCTTTTGTTACCTACTGGGCCATCTGTGTAACCAACTGTGGAACTGTGAATTGGATTTTGGTTGGGTTCACAGGTGGGTATAACCTGAAGACAATGACTACCTCTTTCCCAGAATTTTTTAGTAGCCAAAATAGTTCTTCAGGAAGAGTTGGGACCCCATGAACCCTTCCCCTATTCATAACTGATTGTTCACAGGACCAATCCTGTGTGGGCCTACTGCCAATCTTATCGGGGCCTAGGCAGGTAACCGAAGCTGCTGTGAGTGAGTTCAAGATTATAATAACTGTGTCAGACTCAGAAGATGGCATTTTATAACCCTTCGCCCTGTCTTCCCTTGCTTAAATTTTTCCTACTCTCTTCTATAATGTTCCCTTGAACTTTTGAGTGTGCAACATAATGTCTTGTTTATATACTCAACAATTATGTATTCTCAGTGTCTTGAGCAGGCATGAGTCTCTACATTCACAACCATTTGCTGCAAAGGAAGGCAGTTGTCTATGGGAATAAACATAGGTATTTAGAAGGCAGTTTGACATTATGCCAATTTGACTTTGCATCAGTAGTAAGTTCCACACTAGGCCTTATGACTTTCCTAGTCATGTGTCTCTAGTTAGGTTTACAGTGCATGCATGGGTTTTCTCCACGTAGGTCTCTCTTTGTAGCCCAAACTTCATGGTGATCCTCCTGCCTTAACTCTCTGAGTGCTAGGCTTGTAGCCATGTACCACCACACCTAATAATCTATTGTTTTAAAAACTAATTTGTATTATTTATATGTCTTTTCTGATGATCACACATTACTGGTCCATTCCTTTGTTTTACATGGTGATAATAATTATTCATAAGCTTAAGTATGTGCTATAATTAAATAGTGTTTTAAGCCGGGTTTATACAGTAAGAGTAGCATATATGTACGTGCCTCGAGAAGTCACTTTTGGTTTTGGAATATTTAGTTAATTCTGGTTTGTTTTCACTAAAAGGATCTAAAGCCTGAGATAAATGGGTTTTAGATGTCAGAAATGTATATTAAATTTATGTATATGTTTTTTTAAAATAAGTTTGCAATGATACCTTGAAAATTATATTTAGACTAGTTTGTTCTTAATTTTTATTTATTCAGTGTTATTTATAAACTTTTGGCATCAAAAAGTGAAGGAATCAGAGTTCAAGCACTCAAGGCACTGGGCTATTTTTTAAAACATCTGGCTCCAAAGTGAGTATGCATGAAATCTAGAATGAACTGTTGCATATTATTTGTTTAAAGCCTTGGAACAAGGTTTCTGTTCTGTGGCTCCTTTAGTTACTTTCTTTGTTGTTGTGGTGCTGCTACTTAATTTTAGTCTTATATTGCCATTTAAGTTTAATGCCACTATTGCACATTTTAAAGATAAAACTGGATGAGAGCATTTAGGTTCTGATATGAAAATTACTTATGTATATGTTGGGTTTTTATGAGAATTAGCGTGAATTCATTGAAGGCTTCATCTTGGTGAACTGAATCACCCTGTGTATTATTATCTGTATCATTTACGTTGATGTAGTAGCTGAGATGTGACAGCCAGCCTCTTCATCTATTGCTACCTCCCAGTTTACTACAGAACTTGAAGTTTTGGAGGTAGAACAGGTGGTGGTAACCTGCAGTCTTTCTGAACCCAGCTGCCACCTGTATGTGGTTTTATTACATCACAACCATGCTATTATAACCCGTGGCTGTTTTCATCGTACAAAAGCAGTGCTGAGATGTGACAGAGACGATATGGCCCACAAGATTTTAAATATTTACTATATAGAAAAAGTTTGCTGACCCTCGGGTATAATTAGATATGTGATTACTACTTTTTTTTTTTTTTTTTTTTTTTGATTTTTCGAGACAGGGTTTCTCTTGTGTAGCTTTGCGCCTTTCCTGGAACTCACTTGGTAGCCCAGGCTGGCCTCGAACTCACAGAGATCCGCCTGCCTCTGCCTCCCGAGTGCTGGGATTAAAGGCGTGCACCACCACCGCCCGGCGTGATTACTACTTTTAAAGTTTATTCCTGGAAGGTTAATTTTAGTGCACACATTTCTGTAGTGTTGTTCAGTTTCCTAAATTATGTACATTTCTTGCGCTCTCCACCCCAAAAACATTGTGATTCTGAAGCATTCATGTGCACTAGTAGGGCATAGCCCGGTTAGCAGTAACAGATAACTGCTCTGAAGAATTGAGTTCAAGTTTTTGCTATGCTGTGACATAGCCCATGCCTTTTGCCTTTTGAACTTCAGATATGCTTATACTGTGGTTAGCCTTGAATGTTCTAGGTTGAAGAATGTTATGAGAGTATTTGAGTTGGAATTTATAATCAGAAAAAAAATCTGTGTTTCCTTTATCAGTTGTGAACCCCTAAACTCTGTATTTTGTAATTTCTTTCATGTTATTTTAGGAGAAAAGCTGAAGTCATGCTTGGGCATGGGTTGTTTTCGTTGCTAGCTGAGAGACTCATGCTTCAGACAAATCTAATCACAATGACCACATATAATGTTCTGTTTGAGGTAAGAATGTAGTTAGAATTTACTCATTAATTTATTATGACGATGTTATAATTGTCAGTATTTAAATTTTTAAATTATTTATATAAAGATAATATGGCTACATTTTAGAAGTTTATTAATTATGAATTATTAAGTAACCAAGTTATCCCTACTTTATGTTTGTTCCATTGTGTTGATTATTTGATGTTTCATTTTATAATAAAGTAAAAATAACATTATGGTGTTAAAGGTATTTATATGTCTAAAATACTTAGCTTTTTAAATGTAGGATTATATCATACATTTTATTTTTGAAACAGCATCTCATTTTAAAGCTCAGACTGTTCCAGAATCTAGTTTTGTAACCAAGACAGGCTATAAAGTCTTGGCAGTCCTCCTGCCTCAGTCTCTCTAGAGCTGGGGTTACAGTTGTGAGGTCTATGCCCAGCCGCACACAGAGCTTTCGTATTTGTGCTTAGACTACCTTTATAGTGATGCTTACCTAGCTATTGTGCTAAAGCAGTTTGCTGTTTACCCTTGCAGATTCTTATAGAACAGATCTGTACTCAGGTGGTACATAAACAGCATCCAGATCCTGATTCTACAGTGAAAATACAAAACCCCCGTATGTATTTTATATACTTTAAGATTACTTTTTCTACTTTAAAAATAAAGTCTCCATGCAAAATCAAAAGTTAATATTATTAAAGTAAGCAGGTATTTTCTCAAGGAGTGAATCATAATAGTTTTATCTGTGTTTTATATTGAATGTTATGCCAAATTGACACTGTTACTATATTTATGTGATCTTGGTTTAGTTTTTTTTTCCTGATTTTTCAAAAAAGTTTTTATTATGGTATTTGGTAATGTCAGGCTAAATTATGTTAACAATGGGAGACAGTTTTCAATTTTAAATTACTGCCAGTAAAATAGAATGCAAAATTTGATATGGGAACACAATCTTATTTAACTTAGAATTCTTAATTCTAAAAATTAATTAGAATAATAGGGCATATTAATATCTCATTTTTAAGATCATGCCACCAGCATAACTAAAGGACTTTTGGAATTACATTTACTTTTTGTATGCAGAGGAATTCTAAAATTTAGTTACCTTTTGTGTTTCTGTGTATAGTGTGCTACATTCTGTGTATAGTGTGCTACAATTTTAAAAGCATGAAACTTTGAAGTTTACTTTTTCTCTGCTTTCCAAATCATGTTGCCATTCGTTGTTCAGAGTAAAAATGGAAAAATTTAGATGTAAGAACTTTGGAGTATTTTATCAACTTAGACCATAACATATTAGCTGAGACTGGATGACTCAAAAGAATAATGCAGACCGAAGTGTTAAACGGTCTTATTAAATAAGAAACCTGAGCCGGGCGGTGGTGGCGCACGCCTTTAATCCCAGCACTCAGGAGGCAGAGCCAGGTGGATCTCTGTGAGTTCGAGGCCAGCCTGGACTACCAAGTGAGTCCCAGGAAAGGCGCAAAGCTACACAGAGAAACCCTGTCTCGAAAAACCAAAAAAAAAAAAAAAAAAAAAAAAAAAAAAAAAAAAAAAAAAAAATAAGAAACCTGGGGCCAGCTATTGGGGTGAATTCTGAAAGGTCAGAGAAGCAGAACAAGTCACAGTCAACCTCACCTCGACAACTCCTCATTGCATCCTGTTTCCACAAATCTTCAGACTGAAAGCTTCTGAGTCCTCACCCAGATGGATCTCAGCTGAACAGCTGCTAAAAGTCTAAAAGCATAAAAGCATCTAGTTCCTGTCCTCACGCCTTATATGCCTTTCAGCTTTCTCCCATCACTTCCTGGGATTAAAGGCGTGAGTCTTTCCCAAGCAAAGACATAAGATCTCAAGTGCTGGGATGAAAGGTGTGTGCTACCACACCTGGATCGAGTCTGTTCCTAGTGTGGCCTTGAACTCACAGAGATCTGGATGGATCTCTGCCTCCAGAATGCTAAGATTAAAGGCATGTGCTACCACCGTCTGGCCTCTATGTCTAATCTAATGGCTGTTCTGTTCTCTGACCCCAGATAAGTTTATTAGGGTGCACAATATATTGGGGGACACAATAGATCACAACAGAGTAGAATTTTTTTTTTTTTTTTTTTTCAAATTTTGTAAGCTCAGAAGGCTCCTCTATTTGGTTTGGTGCGGGCTGCTCTGTTTACTGAGGAAGACAGAGCAAGCTGAAAGCTTCCCTGGAGCCCCTCTAAATGGATTTCATCTCATTAATTGGAGAATCCTCAAGGCCTCATTACTTTTTAAAGGTCCCACTTCTTAGCCTTGTCATGTGGGTAGCACCTGCATTTTGGAGAGGACACATTCAAACCATACCATTTGACCCTTTAATGCCGAACTGATTGACTTACGAAAGAGCAGGCAGTATATTGTGGTAGTTCAAGATACAGCTCACCTGGGGCCTGGAGAAGGTGACTCAGTGGTCAAGAGCACTGATTCTTCTTTCAGTGGGCCCAGGTTCAAATCCCAGCACCCATATGGCACTCACAATTTTCTGTAACTACTCCTAGGATCCAGTCTCTTCTTCTGGCCTTTGTGGTCACTCCATGGTACATAGACATACATGTAAGCAAGACACCCAGATATATTAAAAAGAAAAAAAAGTGGCCACCTGGGTTCAACTCTACCCATTTTACTAGTTTGTGACTTTTATACCCTCTAAAATGAAGAATAAATAGTATCTACATTTTGTTGTGGAAATCCTGTGGCTCTGTTGAATGTGTTTTCATTCAACAGTGCCCTAGGACAGCATATCCTCAGTGTAAATCGCAATGATCTTATTTTCATGAATATCATCATCATTGTAATAGTTTAGCTAGAAAACTTTTGAAGTTATCGGAAGAATTTAGAAATTCTAAAATTATCATTAATTCCATGGAAGAATATCTTCATTTTGTTATTTTTAATGTTTAATTTCACTCATCAGAATCCTTGACAAGGGGGTGACACAATTCTTAAACTTTTAACTAAGTAGGTAAAGTTTTGGTGTATTCTTTAAATTTGTAGTTATATTTTTAATAATCTGGATAGTTCAGATTAAGTAAGTGTTTAAAAAAATTCTTTCTGTACAAAAAGCCCATTCAGTAGTAGATTTATTTGCATTTTCTTGGGGATGGGATATTGAGGTTTTATTTTCCTTTGTATTTTTCTCCTAATTTTATCTTTAAAATTAGAGAATATTTAGAGCTTTAAAAATTTATCTCATAGTGGAAAGGCTGTGTATACCATCAATCTTGTTGCCGAATAAAAGTTTATTCTTTTTTCTCCTTGAGATTTTGATTATAGTGGGAATTTTTGTTTTTAAGATCAACTTTGCTCTTTGGTAGAGGCTAACATTTGATCATCACTATAAATTTGATCACTTATAATTTAAACATATTGTTTGAACTGTATAAAATGCAACTCTGGCTGGAGTGTAGCTCAGTGGTAGAGCACTTGCTTCATCATGCCAAGGCCCTGGGTTCCGTTTGTTAGAGAGGAAGAGCCAATCAACATGACATGAAATCATTGTCTTGTTTATAAGTTCTTTCTAATGAATATAGGTTCCTTTTTATAAATTTAAAAATTCTTTAAAATAATTTATACATTAGCATGTTTCTTTAATTTTTATAAAATGTTTTCAGTAGACATTTATAAAGAAAAGACAAAGAAATTGCTTATATTAATCTACCTTGCTGAATTTTTTGTTGTGGTTGGTTTTTACTTATTTATGAACTGTCTTACAGAGATACTAAAAGTAATTGCGACCCTACTTCGAAATTCTCCCCAGTGCCCAGAGAGCATGGAGGTTCGCCGAGCCTTTCTTTCTGACATGATTAAACTTTTTAATAACAGTAGAGAAAACAGGAGGTAAGCTGGAATAGAAAGCATTCATTTACAGTATTCATACCTACTTTTGGATGATTCCAGTCTGTCTTAGAAAACTTCCTTCCTATAAGTGTGTGTAAGTAACATACAAGAGTTAAAATTTTTATTGCTACATTGTTAGAACTGTTTTGAATGTATTGCAGATAACTGTGTTATTCATCCCCCACCTCCCACCCCCTCCTGAGACAGGGTTTCTATGAATAGCCATGGCTGTCCTGTAACTCCCTCCACCAGGTTGCACTGCAACTCAGAGAGCCACCTGTCTCTGTCTCACGAGTCCTGGGATTAAAGGCGTGGGCTTTATGAGTATGAGTCAGGACAGGCAGCTCGCCTGACACATGCTGCACTAGGTTCAACGCCTAGAATTGACAAAACAAAAAACCAAAAAATTTATATAAAGGTATATACTGCAGTAAGAGCATAAAGAAGACACAGAAATAGTAACATCAAATTACTTTAGTGGGGAGTGAGGGTAGGAGATAGAATAAAGAATGATAAAACATTTGAGAAGAGGTACTTAATTTAATAGCTAAGTATTAGGTTAATTTTTTTTTTTTTGTAAAAAAAAAAAATAACAACAAAAAAACCCACAGACCTTTATTTACTATTTAGAATTCTGGTGATTTTACAGTTTTTAGTAATTCAATACTTTTTTTTAAAATAACTTTTAGGAGCTTGCTACAGTGCTCTGTGTGGCAAGAATGGATGCTTTCTCTCTGCTATTTTAATCCCAAGAATTCAGACGAGCAGAAGATAACAGAAATGGTATATGCCATATTCAGAATCCTGCTTTACCATGCAGTCAAATATGAGTGGGGTGGCTGGCGAGTGTGGGTAGACACCTTATCCATCACACATTCAAAGGTAAGTTGCTTTATGGAAGTGTATGCTATTTTAAGTACCTGCAATTTTGAATTTTACTCAAGTAAAATATTAATATGTTTGAAATGAAGAAAAAGGTAGGTTATTTTCTGAAAATATAGTGAAATAAAAACTAAAAAGGCATTAATAAGGATGTTTCTAACTTATCTAGATATGGAATAATTATTTTCAAGTGTTAGTATTGTGTGTGTTTAAATTAAGTAAATTCGAACATCATGTCAGCATATTGAAATTTATATTTTCATGTATGCCACACTCAGGTATTTTTCTCTGAATTTTTATTATTAGGAAGTTTTGAACACAAGGTGGCGCACCATGTTCAAAGATGGGAGGTTTTTGGTTTTTTTTTTTTTTTTTTGATTTTTTTGTTTTTGTTTTTATATTTTTCTTGTAAATAATATAAATTGAATAAAAAGGAAAGTTATTGCTTTTATTTTCATTTTGCTCAGGTCAAAGTCAGGTAAAAAATTGGTTTCAAAGAAACTACTCAGCTATTTTCCTGTTTTTAACACAACATCTGATGTAACCCAGGATGGTCATGAACTCACCATTTAGTCCAGAGTGACCTGGAACTTGTGATCCTCCTGCCTCCACCTCCTAAGTGCTGAGTGTAGGCTTATGTTACCTCTCCCAACCTGTTCTTTGTTTTCTTAGCTTTGAACAATTTTAATGAAATATTATAGACCTTGAAAGATACAAAAAATAAAATGAACCTAATACTTAGCTATTAAATTAAGTACCTCTTCTCAAATGTTTTATCATTCTTTATTCTATCTCCTATCCTCACTCCCCACTAGAGTAATTTGATGTTACTATTTCTGTATCTTGTTTGTGCTCTTACTGCAGTATATACCATTATATAATTTTTTGGTGTTTTGTTTTGTCAATTCTAGGTATTGAACCTAGTGCAGTATGTGTCAGTCAAGCTGCCTGTCCTGACTCATACTATCAGACCTTTATAGCTCTTAACAATAAATAATGTTCTTTTATGTTTAAACTTATGGTTAGCGCTATCATGCTAAATGTATTTTTGCAAGTTATTATTTGCCCTGTGTTGCTTGGATTCATCCATATTTACCCCTGTAGTTGTGTTCATTTCCTCAGCTATTTAGTCTTTTATGACTGGACTTTATTCTTCTACCAGTTGGTGAGCAAATTATGCATATTTAAGAGTTTGTGCAAATTCTTAAAACTATAATATGTAAGATAATGTAATTTCCCCCCCCTCATATTAGTGTATACATTTAGATTCTTACTGGCATTTATCTTTGTAAGTTCTTATTGCTTCACATCATTTCATCACTTTGTCTGGATTTTAAAATATTTGCCACGGTTAAAATTTTAATTGATGTGCCCTTAGAATCTAACTTTGTTTTCTTATTATGTGGTTCTGCATGTCTTTAATCCTAGCACCCAGGATGCAGAAGAATCTCTGTTAGAGGACCAAAGTTCAGTTACTAGAACCCATGTCAGGTGGTTCAGCTGCCTGTAACTCCAGCCCCAGGGGTACCCAATATCTATGGCCTCTGAGGGCATCTACATTCATGCAAACCCACATGCAGACACACACATACACACAGTTAAAATAATGAAAGTAAATCTTAAGAAAACCTAGTGAGAAATAAGAAAATTATCTGATTTTATGAAGTGCCTTTGGTCTGTGCACCAGATTTTTGAGACTGATCAATTTAGTCCAAAGTGCTGTTCAGCTAACCATGATCCAAGGACAAAATCGTGCCTGTTACAAATAAAAATTTTGGGACATAATCACTCCCATCTATGTATTTATTAATATATGGCTGTTTTTGCATTACACAGATAAATTGAGTATCCCCTGTAGAACTACATGACTCCTAAAGCCTCAGCTATCCATAATGTGATCCTATACAGGAACAGTGTCCCATCCCTTGTACTTTATTTTGGCTTGACTACATTGCCTCCATTACAATGGGCTGCTGCAATCTGGGTTGGTTTTCTGTTAGTAGGTTTTCACCCTTTACAGAAAGATAATGAGAAAAATTGAGTTGCGTTTGAGCCTCATACACATTTGGATTAGATTTCAGAGATATCTGGTGGGATTACAGGTTAGAAAAGTACCAAGCAAGAAGCAGATTTTTTTTTTTTCATGTTTTCTGAGTGTATATGAGTTTGCCTTAGAAAGGATGGCTAGGGGAAAATAACCTTCAGAGAGATGTTGAAGTGTTGCCAGAAGACTTGGGGACTCCTTGAGATCTTTTCAGAGGATCTGTGAAGTTCTCTTATCCAGCTACATAACTCTATGGGATTGGATTTTCCTGTAGATTTCTACCCAAACAATATAATGCCACAGACCCATGTAAGATTAGGGGCATATCAATTTAAAAATAACATGTTGCTTCCCTCTGTAGGTAGTTATTTTTTTTAATAGCAAGTTAGTTTTTTTTTTAATTATTTTTCACATATGTTTGCCTTGTCTTTCATTGATGCCATTGATAAAAGTATTGTCTAACTTTCATTATTTGACAAGAAACTACGCTCTGGCTGGAGGGTTATAGTTATTGTCAAATATGCCATGCTGTGTTAAATCTTAGTTTACACAGTCCTTTCCTTCTACCCAAATCCTCTCTGTTGTTTAGGACTTCAGGTTTAAATGATAGCTTAGCTGGTCACTCTGTCTGTCTGAATTCCCAGCATCTAAGTTTTGTAGGGTCTCCTGTCAGTCTCTCTTGGTCGCGTGCATCGGTCTCCTGCATCTCCTGTGGTTGTTGAGAGACCCTGATGATGGAGGTATGATCTGTACCCCCATGACTGCCTGCTCAGCTTTCTGCTTTTCTCTCTTCCTCTGTCCTCTCTCTCTCAACCAGTATTACCTACCACCTTACATCCTTTTCTGTTCTCTCCAATATCTCTGCGCAGTCTGCCCCTCTGGCCTTCTGCTGGGAGCCATCTTGACCCTGTCGCTTCCTCCCTAGTGGAGCTGCATCTTTCTCATCCTCACGCCTCTCTCTCTGCTCTCTGTTGTCTCTGCTCTCTGTTGGTCTCAGCATTCCCAGTTGTTCTGTGCCAAGGTCTCCTTCTTGTTTTCTGTTCTTTTCCTTACAACATTTAAATTTTTTCTCTTTCTTTTACTACCTATGTGTATTCACCATTTTGTTCCTTCTGGCGTCTATTTGAATGCTTTTCTAGATATTATGAAAATTGAAAGAAGAATCCAAAACAGATATTACCCTGGAAGGTATTGATTTCTAACAGAAGAAAACAGAAGTGTTAAAAAGAGTTGTATACAAGGTTCCAGGTTTAAAATACCACAGAAGTGATATGCACAGTGAAAAGAGTGATAGCTTCTACCCAAGGGCATGGAGAAGTCTGTGTAAAAGGTGACACTGAGCACAGTCTTCAGGAGTAAATTAGATTCATGTAGATAGAAATTGGGTGACTTTCTGGTAGAGAAAGCAGAGCAAGCAAAGACATAGAGATAGTTTCACTGAGGAAAAAGTGGTGACTAGGTTTGAATTGAGGTGTGTGACTTGTATGAAGGAATGCTACATATAATGCACCAGTGTGAACCAACATTAACCATATATGTCCCTGTGATACCTGTGAATTCTTCTCCTGCATTTTATCAGCAGCTGTTAACATTTCTTCATAGCATCCATAGACCTGTGCTTGGTGCTGAGTTTTTAGCAGTGAAGGGAAAGGAAAACATCATTGTTTAGTTTAGCTTGATTTATGCTGTGTGTGATTAAGCAGCTCAGTCTTATCAAGAAGCCATGAACAGTGTCAGTGGCTGCTTATGAAAGCACCTTTGTCATGGCCACTCACAGTATGATGTTGGACCACTTCTTCAGAGTAATTTAGAATGCACATTTTATTATAATTTTTTTGTCCCACCTCAAAACCTTATTCTTAAGGAGGGGGAAGCCTAGAAGAATTTATTAGACCTGGGGATCAAATGCAGGGTCTTGTGCATACTATGCAAGCTCTCTACTACTAGGCTATACCACAGGCTATAAGTCTGTACTTTAAAATTAGCTCTTTGCTCTGTGTGATGGCGAACGAACGCCCATAATCCCAGCTATTTGCAAAGATGACAGAAGATGATCCTTTGGTCAAGACCAGTGTGGGTACTATAGAAACCTACACACACACACACACACACACACACAATAAATTCTTATGCACAAAGAAGTTTAAATAATCCTCTGAGTAGACAGGAAATATTATATTTTTGGTACTTTCATAAAATTCTTCTCTGTCTACCTTCACATTAAGTTGATATTTTATATATACTCTTTTCTAAGACATATAAGATATTTTACATCTTAGAAAAGAGTATGTGGAGGTATGGAGAGTCTAAAGAAACTAAATGTGTACCTCAGTTTATGACTTCTTAGTTATTTTTTAATTTTTAATTATAAAATTTTAATTATAGAAATCTGTTTGCCTTTTTGTGAGTTTAAATACAGTGCAGAGAATGTTAAAAAGAGGAAATATGCTATTTTATGTAGTATTAACAAGCAGTGCTTGTTTGTTTGTTTATTTATTTATTTTCCTAGACATAGATTTTATAGAATGAATTCAGAGTGGTCAGAGAGAAGAGGCAGGCATTGTTCAGTTTATATTTTTCTTTACTTCAGTGCCTTTTGATTTGAAACAGATCTTCAAACTACTTTGCAAAGAAAATAATTGCTTTAAGGAGAGGCCTTGTGTCTACTTTCCGATAAAAGCCAGTCCTCTGCCTCTTTTTTAAAGGAGATGCTGACTAAAGAAATTGTGGAGTGTTTTTAGTTTTGTGTTTTTAAATTGGAGTAAAACTAGATTCGCCACATTTTTGTCATGATGATGTATTAAAAAATAAACTAATGAATGGAATTGTGAAAGGGCAAAGAAAAACTTATTTAAAGTTGGCTTTTGTAATTTCAACTTTTAATTTTAGTTTTTCATACATGTATTTTCATTTTCTTTGTGGGGATTTTCTTCATTAATTAAAAGTTAAAAGGTATTTCTTTCCCATAAAATTAATACAAAATTATTTAAATGCTGCTACATTCATTTTCTTTTGTTAAAATATTAACAGTTATTTTTAAAATGAACAACTTGTGCTCCAAGGCTCTTCATATGAATATCTAAGAGAGTTGTAGATAGGTGTGAATTCCTCAGTTAAGGAGGTGAACAATTTGTAGTATGCTAAAAATTCTGTTGAAGTTCTTGTAACCAAATTTTCTGTATGTGAAAGAATCCATTTAAAAGCATCTTAAATACTTTCTAGCATGTGGTATTATAATGAGGCTTACCTTTTGCTTTTTGCAGTGATTTTGGGTCTCAGTATCACAAATTTATATTGTAGTTCTTGATGAAGAACCGATGTGTAAAGAACTAAGTTGCAGAATTGGATGGCTTTTGCTTTTGCAGTTACATCAGGATATATGCAGCAGCTATAAAAAGCCAAAGAAACTCAATTGCAATTTTATTGTTCAGTTTGATAGATTTCCTGCCACCTTTGTAGCAGGGAAGCTGTTTGTCATTGTGTGCTGTTCCACCAACAGCGGAACTAGGTTTTATAAGCAGTAATAGGCTTCTAGCAACTGCTCTGGGCTGCTTACTGTGGACTGAGAGTTTCAGATGTGCGCCCAGCAACCTGTGTAATTTCATTGTTGTCTATGTTTTCATCGTCAAAAAGTTTCCCCCCTTTTAGAAAAGGATGAATTGTAATGCAGTTAAATAACAATGTTTTCATTTGGTATACTGTAATGCTTCTTTAATTACACTTTAAATTATTACAACTTATTAATTATGAGAATGACCTAAAAATACTTTTTTTTTAATATAAGGAAATATAGCCTCAATCTTTAGACAATGTATTTTCTATATCTTTGTTGGCAAAAGATGCAAAATAATGAACAATTAAAAATTAATTGCACTTGCATTAAGACAAAATGAATTAGATTGTGCTCAACTGGATCAATTTGAGTAAAATACTTAAAGATCTTAGATTATTAGAGTATGTTACCTACTGTTCGCAATCAGAAATTAATTGCTCATTTCAGTCATGTTATAGACAAAATGGTAGAATAATAAGATTAAAAGCCACCCATTAAGAAATTTCAAGAGCCAATGAGATGGCTTAGTGGGTATAAGTATATATTACCTAACCTGATAAGCCTGGATTTGATCCTTGGACTCAGCTAGAAGGAGAGAACTGACCTTCACATGTGCTGTGGAGCAGGAACACACATGTACTCATACATAAATAAAATGGAATTAAAAAAAAAGCAATGTCAAAGGTTACAAATTTTTCATTTCACAGCTTTGCATTTTATGTGTGATTGATGAAGTATTCTTGTCTTAAAAATTTTTTAATAAAAATACCTTTTTCTTTTAAAATTTGGAAGTAACAGAAAAATTTGTATATACAAAAAACTTCTAAGCCACTCAATGTCCAGATGTCTGAATATGACTTAATATTAGTATTTTGGTAAGATCCTCAGGTCCACTAATCCATATGTGTCAATATATAAACACATGTAATTATTTTCTTCCAAAAATTTGGTTATATTTATGCTCATTTATGATCTATTTCCATTTAATGACACTGCTGCTTTGCATTTTAATGGGTACATAGAATTTCGTGTATGTACTATGTTGTACTATAAAAAAGTAAAGTTAGCGTTGGCGATTATGTAACATCTGAATGTAACCAGAACGCTTCACTCTCCTAGGAGTGGTTCATGATTTACTTCTCTTCTTTTCTGGCATTCTCCAGAGTTTCATTTGGAAGAGCTGTTGGAAGTGATCACTAAAACAAAAACTGTTAATTTATATTGTAACGTGTTACATAAATGTTATACTTTCTTATTGTTGAACAGTGATGCCCTGATCATGTGTGTGTACATTCATATTTATCTTTCATAGGATGCATTTTTGTAGAATTTCCAGGAGTTTCTGTATTTCAGAGTGTTTATCATGCATTTTAGAATGTTTTAGTAGTTACATTAAACTCCTCCCTAAAATTTTTTAGTAATTTATATACCAGATTTGCATGTAAGCATGTGTTTTGATTTATTCAAGAAAGTAAAATTGGTCTGATGAGATCATTCTTGGGCCATGGGGCCTACTCTTTAATAAGTCTCCATTGAAGAAAACTTATTTATTTATTTATTTATTTATTTATTTATTTTTGTGAGTGGATGTCATTTAGAGATAGCTTCTGGGTTAGGGTTGAGGGCTTGTATCCACGTTTCTAACACAGCCCCATGCAGCTCTCTGTGAGTTCATATTGTGTGTCAGTCCTGCTGTGTTTAGAGGGCTTTGTTTCCTTAGTGTCCTGCACCTGTCCGGGCTCTTGCAATCTTTCCACTTCCGCTTTGTATAGTTCCCTGCGTCTTGAGGTATTGTAGGAGTCTAGCAGAGTCACTGTATCAAGGGTAAACATTAGAACAGAATAGTGTTTTCTAGAAGTAATTTAACCATGAAGGAATCTTGGTGGAAATCAGTGATTGTTCTTTGTGATTTCCAGAGTTGTTTTTCTGAAGCAGCTTTACATCTTTGCATAAGACACTACCGGCACACCGGGAGCTCATGGATTATTGGGTACTGTAAACAGTATGCGATAAGTACTAAGGTGGTGGGGGTGTGATACTTTCCTTCAGAAAAACAGAGATTAGATCAGGGACTTTGGTATGAGGAACTTGTTTACCCCCAAATCAACTTTTTGTAAAAAATCAATAAATATACTTTGAACAGCTGTTCGAGGGTCAGTCTATCAGAAGCTGGACATTCCTGCTGCCCCACAGACCTAAAATTCTTCTTGGAGTGACCTCTTTCTTTGACCGCCCCACACAGCACAGAACACCTGACACTGAGGGGGAGGGGTTTGATGAAGACATCCCATTAGGACTGACTGTTCCAATATCTCTCATTCTCAGCACATTGTCCAGTTGTGGGCCTGTACATTAATTACCATCTACTGCAGAAGGAAGCTTTTCTGATGATGGCTGAGTGAGACCTGATCTCTGAATGCAGCAGAATGTCATTAAGAGTCATTATATTGCTGGGCTCCTTTAGCAGAACAATAGTGTTTGGTTTTTTTTCAGGTTCATGGCCTATCTAGTCTCAGATTTTTGGCCACCTGAGCAGTGTCAGGCGTGGGTTCCATCTTATGGACGGGGCCTTAAATCCATAAGATTGTGGTTGGTTACTCGCACAGCTTTTGTGCCTCTCCACCAGTGTATTCTGCAGGCAGATTACCACTGTAGATTGTTGGATTTAGAGCTGGGTGGTTGTTTACCTTTCTCTTCTGGTAGCATGCAGAGTACCTTCCAGTTGTATGAACAAAGGCTCTAGGTAGGCACCGGTTTACTTCTCCATGCCCAATGAGTTTTGTAGGTACTGTCTTCAGTAATAGGGCCTTACTATCAGTATGTGAAGGACAGCCAGAAGGGCCTTAGTTTTTGGGTGTTTCTGTGGGGGTCCCCTTGGCCAACAATTCAATTACATATAACTCATTTCTGACATTGGAGATTTCATTTGGTGGCAAGAGAAGCCTAGTTGTGGCTTTGTATCCTCCATTATTTGGTGATTTAATTTAGATTTTTTTCATATATGTATGCATTTTAAGAAGCTTCTACTGTAGTAGGTTTCCATATGATCCCTCAAATGGTAAGGTGGACTTTGAACTCTAGATTCTCCTGCCTCTGTCTCACTAATATTGGTATTATGGATTTGTGCTATCACAATCTTGTTACTGTATTATTTTGTCATAATTTGCCTGAACTTTATAGATATATAGATAATAGAGTTGCTCTTAAGTATTTGTCATTGATACCAAATGCTTACAGTAATGTATGTGCATGAACCATCAGTATGTTAACCATACTTTTGCTTAAGAACTTAAAGGAAAGATGCATACAGAATCACCTATGAAAATGAGCCTAATTTAGTGTATTGTAAAGAATATTGTTGACTGGCGAACAATTACTACTTAGGAATTATGGTACTTTATGGAAATTTGAGCACAAGTTTACCTTTTGTTTTAAGTAAGTTCTAGATTGTTCCTGTGTATTAGCATCTTTAATACAGATACTAAAGATCTTAGGGTTTCTCTTTAAATTATATACCCACGTTATATTAATAAGGAACTGTTGCTTAAAACAGTTTATAAAAGGAGAAAGTTTATCTTATATTTTCTATGGTTGCTTACTAATAATGATGGTGAACTTCAGAGTAGTAAGAACTGCAGATTTGTGAGAGAACTCTTGTAGGGAGAAAAATCCTTCCTTTCTACCCATTTTACCTCATTGGCCAGGCCATTTTCAATTAGACTGACAAAGGATAAATAAGACAAATACATATCAATTCATTTAAAATAGATTTAAACCCTCCATAGGATATGAAGAATTAGGGAAACCATTAAATTTGCTGTTTTTATGCAATGTAGACAAAGAGGTAACCGTGGAAAGATATGGTAAGAGGAAGAGGCACTAGCTCCACGTAAAGTAGCAAACGGTCACAATTTAGGTCCCTCCCAGTATCCGCTCTTTGTGGAAATAAGGTTATTCTTTCCCTCACTTTACTGGGAGGGTGTCTCTTGGGGGCATGTCTTGAGTTTCATGACTCGTTTCTTAAGACATGGGAGCGTAAGTTCCGAGGTCCTTCCAACATTTCTCAGTTTCTCAGCTTAAAATGCGTAAGATGCTTAAAGCGCTGTGTTTTCTGATAGAGTACTCTGAACTGTGTCAACTGCAAGCAGACAAATACATCTTTGTTAACAACAACAACAACAACAATAAATCAAGCACAGTTCTTCTGTAACCCAAAGTCAAAAGGCCAATAATAAGTTAGGAAGAACTAAAGATTAGTATTCCCAATTAGAAATTGATAGAAAAAGACAATACAATATAATTATGTTCAAACATCTCACAGAAGACTATGTAAAATTTTTTTAGATTTATAAAAAGATTCTGGACCAACTTATTATAAGAAGACTTTAAAGTAATATTATTTTGAGCTAATTGATCAAGAATGATTAGGTGAAAAAAATTAGGAATATTGGTTAACATTTAGTATATTTGAATAAAAAAGCAGGATTTTTAATATAACAATTTTTATATAACAATTTATACCTATGTGTGTATGCAAAACAATACTCTAAAATGATAAATGAGAAATTAATAGTTGATTAATTACTTGATTGTTGGTAGAATTTTTGCTTTTGAAGTTGAGTGTGGTAGAAAGACATTTTTACACTATGTGCTTTTTGTACTTGAGCCATGTGATTTCATCTATTTCAGAATCTCTTTCGGTTCATTGTATGAATGAATGAATGTACAGTGCTTATGGCATATGTCACTTGTTTTTCTTATGGGGTACCTTCCCTTTTCTATTTAACAAAATGTTATTTTCATAATACGTTCACTTGAATAGTTTCCCTGAAATAGCATATGCCTTATATTTGATATCTCATCAGAAAACTCTAGTAGTAGAGAAATTAGTGTTGAATATAAATTTGAATAAGTACTTTATATAAGACGAATCAATAAGTATTTATAATTTTCTTTTACTATTGTATCTTCCTCCATGTATGATTGTTGAATGCTGTTTTATTCATCTCTAAAAGCTCTTGTCTGTGGTAGTAATCTTTTGACTGATGTACATTGATATCTCATCGGGAATGATTCAGTTTTCTTGAAAATGTGTCTTATTTATCTGTCGTGGAAACATTTTTAATCTAAGAACTAGAAACCAAGATGTCATATTCAGCGAGTATTGCACAAAATAACACAGTTAAAAGATGCATTTGTTTAAAGCAAAGCCAGTTGCTAAACATGCCTACCAATTTTTAAAAAGTCTCATTTATTATGAGTTATACATTCTTAATATATGAAATAAAAAGATAACAATGGTGTCTTGAATAATTTCTCTTTTATCTCCTAGTTAGTAAATTTGAGTGCCAACTAAGTTGCAAGCAGTGGAAAAAAGTCTTGTAGTTAATAGCACATAAGTACCTTTAACTGGGAGTTTATAGAAGTGCTTTCCAAACATTACAAACAGCTATAGATTAGCAATCAAATGATTGTGAAGATTGATGACTAGTCTTTTAGCGGGTAATTTAGAACAATATCTGGTAATTAATAGTGAGTTATCAGTTTCTAGTCACAAATACCTTTAGAAAAACAGCATAAAAAGATAACAACAGTGGTAATTGTTTAATTACCACTTAGCTTTTAGACTGTTGGAATAAATTAAGGAGAAATTAGTGCACCAACTGAATTTAGAATTTTAAAAGCATTTTAAATCCTGAAAGTAAATGCTATCCAACCTGTGGTGTTTCTCCCCCCCTTAATAACTCAGTGTCCAGTCTAACATGACAGTAGGGTGATTATATCTTTTTTTTACATTCTTGATGTTTTGCTCTTCTGTTCTCTCTTACAAAGGCTCCAGCTTTTGTATTGTGCAGAAAGAGGGTGGGGCAAAAGAAGGGGACACCATTTGTATCCAGTTCAAACTTTGAAAGTAGTGGTTGACCTTTAGGGGAACATTTGGCTTTTTCTCCATTATCAAAATAACCGGTATCCATTAGCTAAGTATAAATAAGATTTTGTTTTTTATAGCTCTATTTAGAGATGCTGTAATATCAAGGATAATTAATTTATTTAAAAGTTTCTTCTGCCGACAAATGATAGAGAAATGTGTTTCCATGTCATGAAAGCTCTATATCATCCAGTGTGTAATGCTCTTTCTAATAGGTACACACTTAGATCCTAGTATAATATATAGAGAGGCTAGAAGAATAATGAATTCTTTTCTCATATATCTTTATGAGTAAGCTTTATTAGTAATTATGTTCTTGTCATTTTATGGTATGCCACCTGTTATCATTAAAATTATTTTTATCAAAATGAGGAATTATAAGTAGCATACGTTTTATCGTAATTAGCTATACATTTAAGAAATTATTGAAAGAATTTTAATTTTATGTTGTATAAGTGGTGCTCATTAAAATATAGTTCTTAATTTATTAAATGTATTTCTTGTAGGTTACTTTTGAAATACACAAAGAAAATCTTGCCAATATATTTAGGGAACAGCAGGGAAAAGGTGATGAAGGATTAGGGGTGTGTTCTTCAAGTCTGGTTCCAGAAGTAACTGGTGTTACCAGGGATGTTGATGGTTCCGTTGGGCCCCAGCACTCAGAGCTGAAGGATTCTCCTAACTCTCCTCATTTCGCTAGAAATAGTGATGAGAACTCAAGTATTGGAAAGGCAAGTTCAGTAGATTCTGCATCCAACATTGAGCTGCAGACACCTGATCCGTCTAATGACGAAAAGAAAATGGAGCAAGAAAACCAAGGGTTACTGGATCAAGCCGCTTTGGAAGGAATAGCAACAAACGAGACAAGGGATGCATGTGATTTAGAAGCATCTTCTGATGCGGTAGACTCTGTGACTCTTGTCTCTGATTCTTTTGAACTACCTGGCAAAGATACAGTTGTCATCAGCGAAATAAGTGCTTCCATAAGTTCCCCCTCAGAACAAGATGCTGCAGAGATACCAGAATTACTGGAAAAATCGGGAGTAGAGGAAGAAGAAGATGATGATTATGTCGAACTGAAGGTAGAAGGCAGCCCTACCGAGGAAGCCAGTTTGCCCACAGAGCTCCAAGATAGTAGTTTGTCTGTAGCTGCCTCTGAAGCCAGAGAAGGGCAAGACATGTGTGGCAATGACTGCGAAATTCAAGAGGAAACACCTATTACTAAAATTCAAAATGATACCGAAACTGGAGATTGTAAAGATTCTAGGTTCCCAACTGTGGCCACTCCAGGGCCTTTAGCTACCTCACCAGAAGCTCCTGTTTCCCAGACAACTGTACAGTCAGACATTGATGAGACGCTGGATGAGGGGATGAAAGCAACTAATGCTGGAGAAACTGAATCGGTTAGTGATTGTGCTGATCATGTTTCTGAGGCTCCTGCTACTTTCGAGCAAAAGATTGCTAAGCTAGATGTTTCCAGTGTTGCTTCAGATACTGAGAGGTTTGAATTGAAGGCCAGTGCAAGCGTAGAAGCACCACAGCCTCATCGACATGGGCTTGAGGTAATTATAGATACTGTCTTTTTTTTTTGGTTTTTCGAGACAGGGTTTCTCTGTGTAGCTTTGTGCCTTTCCTGGAACTCACTTGGTAGCCCAGGCTGGCCTCGAACTCACAGAGATCCACCTGGCTCTGCCTCCCGAGTGCTGGGATTAAAGGCGTGCGCCACCACCGCCCGGCTCTAGATACTGTCTTAAACTAAAAAAATATGTATGCATATTTTGCCTGTGTGTGTGTGTGTTTGTGTACACCATCTGTACCTCTGTTGTCTCTTTGGCATGAATTTGCACTAAGTTAAAGACAAGTGCGGGTACTTGTATTTGGTCAGTATAACATTACTAACGATTATGTAAGTGTACATATCAAGTGGTTACGTCATATTTGACAATTAGTTTGAATTTATGACTATTTACTCATTCATTTTGTGGTGCTGAGGATTGAATCCAGGGTTTTATGCATGCTGTGTAAATTCTTTCCCATTGATTATACTCTCAGCCCCAATGTGAGTTCATTCAATGGCAGTTTTTCTTATTATTTTAACACAGCATCACCAAACATTACCACTTTCAAACTTCAAAATTGTCATAAGTTTAGTTTATAAAGCAACTATACGAAATACTTGCTTTTCATTCTTCAACTAAATCAGTTCTAGCATATTCCTTTTCCAGTTAAATCTGGGACTGTGTATTTGCCATTGTATGAGTCTGGTTTCAGATTTAAGGGTCTGTTTGTACTATTAGAAGAGTCTGTGTGATTGAGAGGCACAGCTTTCTTTTTTTATCAGTATTTCACAGTGACATGTGGTACATGTGGTTGGATGCATTTGATTGCTTTTTTTCCTTTTTTCTTAACTTCTGTCCCTCATTTCCTCCCTTTCTTTTAGTTGTTGTTATTTTGTCTGCTCTTCATTATGTGGACTTTTGTTAATTCTTATTTTAACTAATGAAGAATAATTTAGTTACTGTCTGGATCATAAGTACTGTTGTCTTTGCTAATATTCAAAGTTAAAAACTGCTTGGTTGCTTTGTGAAATGCTACACTCTGGCAATGTCTGCAATAACATGGCTCCACAATAATTACTGTTGAATTGTGGTATTAGTATTATTGATGACTTTGCTTTAACTGTATGGTAAGACTACTCATTAATAGCTTTCTTCTGATTTTACTTTGTAGTGTCTTAGAATTTGAATATTTGTTAGATGCATTTTATGGAAGTTACTGAATTCTTTGCTAATTTCTTCTTTTGAAGTTAAACTTACTTTATTGCTTCTTAAACTTTTCTCTATTAGGCATCAAGGCAACAGGAACAGCCAGGGCAAGCAACAGTACCAGATGCTGTTGACCAACAAAGGAGGGACTCCAGATCGACCATGTTTCGCATTCCTGAGTTCAAGTGGTCTCAGATGCATCAGCGTTTGCTCACTGATCTCCTATTTTCCATAGAAACAGATATACAGATGTGGAGAAGGTTTGTTCATGTGTTCACTAGAGACGACACATCTAAATCAATTTTAGTCTCTCTTTCTGAGAAATTTATGTAAACATTTTACATAACATCAGACATTTGATTGAAAAAGCAGAATATAAATTATTTTATGTTAGTATTTTATCACATTAACTTTTATTCTCCATTCTGTGCATGGAATCCCGATTTGGACTACAAAGCCATAAAGATCCAAAATTTCCCTTATTAAAAATTGCTTAAGGTTTGCAATAACATTTTTTTTAGACTAGAATTAATTAGGAGGTAGGTATTCCAAGTGGGCTTGTTATTGTAAATGCCAAAATTTAGCTGAAATTCATGTACAACATTGTTCATATGTTTAGTATAAGAAATCTATATATTTTCCATTGTGTGATTTACAATTTTAAAAGAACCCAATTTGCTGATTTTTGTTTGTATGTGATTCTTACCATATTTAAAAGAATTTTATACCATTATGTAAGAAAGTAGTAGTAACAATTCATTTTAAAAGCACATGCAGTGCATTTGCCTCCTAATTTTTGATGTGACTTCTCAATCAACTATTTAAATCAAGTATATGATGACTAGTGTCTATGCTTTAGCAAAGCTATGTCTTGGACATAGACAGTGACTCTGTTGAAGAGAGTTTTACTTGTTCTGATGAAGTGGACACCCCCAATATCTGCTACATTTCCAGGGTGATTCAAAGGCATCTTCTTTTCTGCCTCTCTTTAAGCAGGCAAACTGTGATTTCCTTTCCTTAGCTTCATCAGTAAACATAATTTATCTTTGGACAGCCATTCCACAAAGACAGTTATGGACTTCGTGAATAGCAGTGATAATGTCATCTTTGTACACAACACAATTCATCTCATCTCTCAAGTAATGGACAATATGGTCATGGCTTGTGGAGGAATACTCCCATTGCTTTCAGCTGCTACATCGGCCACAGTAAGAACTTAACTACTACATACAATTGGTGTGAAATCAGGAATGCGGTGCAGTGGTTGCTTGTACATCATAACTGCTATGATAAAAAATGCATCACTATATTTATCTGAAAAGATTTTAGGATGTGTTGCAGGAATGAAAAACTTATAAAGAATGTTAATTTATTAGGCATGACTTAGCTCATGAAGAATATGATGAAAGTATTCTCATTGCTTTTTTTTTTTTAGATCAAAAGGGCAAGTCAGTCTATTGTTCTAGATCTCCAGAAAGCCTGGCCTTGAAAAAACTAGAAATTTAGGAATACAGCTGGTAAATGTGAATGTAGATATAATTACCAAACTTTATACTTTGCAGCATGAGCTGGAGAATATTGAACCTACTCAAGGCCTTTCAGTAGAAACCTCAGTGACATTTTTGCAGAGGCTCATCAGCCTTGTGGATGTACTTATATTTGCAAGTTCTCTTGGTTTCACTGAAATTGAAGCTGAAAAGAATATGTCATCTGGAGGAATTCTGCGTCAGTGTCTCCGACTGGGTAAGCTGTTAAAAGACGTCAGTTAACAATTATATTTAACATTTTCCATCATCCACACTGTTGGATGAGAGAAGGTGTATGCTTTCCATGTTGCTATATGTCTGCGTTTTGGTGTGCATAGTAGTAGCTAGCAGATTTGGTCGTGGGGTGGGTATAACCAACATGCTGCTTAGGTGATTCTGACTAACATTCACCCTTCTCTGTTAATGTCTCTTTTTTCTAAATTAGTGCTTTTCAAGTTTTATAAATCATCAGAAGATCTTCTTAGCATGTATATTTATCTTGGATGAGGCCCAAATTTGTTTTCCAAGTATCATGAGATGCTTATCCTTTTCTCTTCCTAACACACTTCAATAGGAATGTTCTAAGTGGGCATCACTCAAGTACACATTTATTCAAATCAGCTTAGATAGTTTATTAAAGTACTTAACAAAATCATTAAATCTCAGTTCTTCTGGGAACAGTTCTTATTTAAATGATAGAAATGATAGCAAATGTACTCAGAATGACTGGCTGTTTAGTGTTCTTTGCATAAGGTTTTCTGAGATTTGGTTAATTGACTTGCTTATGCAGAGAAGATAGTGGAGAGAGAGGGCCTAAGAAATGGAAGCAAACCCTTAGGAACTATGATTTTATGAAGACAGTAATTTATAAAAATAGTGCATAGAAGCTAATTAATGAAACATTTTCCTACATTTATCAAGAATATGTAATATAAATTAGTAAATGTCCATTATTGGACTTTTCTATGCCATTATAATTTTTACTTAAAAAAACCTTTCAGTATAGCTTTAGAGTTAGTATGCTCTAAAGAAATTGGTGTAGCAATTTATAGAAATTATTTTAAACGTTCATATTATGCATAACAATATAGAACCTATCATTTATTAACTTATGTCATTAGTGCTGATTTTGATATTTCAATAACAACTCTTTTATTCTTTTATCTATTAGAAAATTGTAGATCAAAAAATTAGGAAATTTATCTCAAATTTAAAACTATAATTAGTGCAGTTGAAATCTGAATTTAGATTTGTCTGCATAGGCCTGCCTACATCTTCAAACTTACTGGGATTTCTGAATTGGGCTGGCTCTGTGCTGCAGTGTTAGAGTAGTTGACTAGCACGCGGAGGCTCTGGCCTAGTACTTTGTGGTACAACAAGACAAACCATTTTTTAACCGATTCCTTTTCAGCAGAACTCCCTAAATCATTTTTGAGGGGGCCGGAGGACATTTTTTGAAACAGGATTCTATGAAGACCAAGTTGGTTTTGAACTTTCTGTCTAGGTGAATATTGTGATCCTCCTGCCTCCAAACCTTGCCACCAAACCTTGTTTTATGCTCAGGATAGGGGATTAAACCCAAAGTCTCAGGAGTGCTAGATAAGCACTCTACCATAATCTCTTTTCCCAGATCTTAACCATAACAGAGAATAAAATCAGACAATAAACACTAGGTGATAGTCTAGGGACATTTTAGGAATTGTTGAAGGTAATCTATTTTGAATAAAGTATAACAGGAATTGTACTGTGTAGATGATTTATATCTTTGTTGTAACCTTAAATATAATTTTTTTCGTTCCCAATCTTTTTCTTAAAATACATTATAGTGTGTGCAGTGGCTGTAAGGAATTGCTTAGAGTGTCAGCAGCATTCACAGCTGAAAGCTAGAGGAGATACAGCAAAAAGCTTGAAAACAGTCCATAGCCTGATTCCCATGGGGAAGTCTGCAGCAAAGGTGAGAGATGGAGCCATTCATTTCTCAAAAGCGT
The DNA here is from genome assembly GCF_049852395.1 of Peromyscus maniculatus bairdii. NCBI lineage: Eukaryota > Metazoa > Chordata > Mammalia > Rodentia > Cricetidae > Peromyscus > Peromyscus maniculatus. Next base: position 66,688,399 of record NC_134857.1, read on the forward strand.
ATTTGTTTTCCACAATGAAGACCCTAAAGTAGTTGGCTCATTTCAACACAAAGCTAAATAAGTCTGACATAGAGTCTAAGATAGTCATTTTCTTCTGTCAATATAACATATTTATGTTTAAATACATGGTAAATATTTGTCTATACTTAATCTTGTCTGCTTTTCCAATACTTTTTCTTGCTGCTATGTATGTTCCCCATGTGACTGCCCCTGCCATACCCAACCCCCACAAGGAAAGAAAAATAATATGAAAAAACAGTTTTTTCATGTTATGGCATGCTTTTCTGATACTTTACTGTGTTCATTGATTTTAAATCTGTTTAATGTGTATATGTATATGTATTATTATTACTATTTTATGTAATAGAGCCCAGTGGACATTGTGACTGGTGGTATATCTCCAGTAAGAGATCTTGAAAGGCTCCTGCAAGACATGGACATTAATCGGCTTCGAGCAGTTGTTTTCAGAGACATCGTAAGTTAACATAGTTCTTTGACAAATTCTCTTAGCTAGTATGTGCTTCCTCTTGGGCCCGAAGTCCTTAAAGTAGAAGCTCTGTGAAGTAATATAGATAGGTTCAACAGGCAGGCCTAGAAACCAGGTTTCTTGGCGATGCTTTAGAATCTTCAATGGTAAAAGGGATTATCTGAATAAACAGCTAGTTTATCAGTGAAGGAGCAATCCACTGTTACATAGGAAGCTCTGCCTATTCTTCCAATGTGCTCAGCAAGTCGACAAATTTCAGTTGTGTACTTTCATAATTCCCATTTTATAGGTGAAGAATTTGAGGTATGGAGAGCTTAAGTAACCTGGTCAAATGCTGTGGCTAATAAATGACAGTCAAATTGAAACCCGGCAATCTTGCCTCCAGAATCCTTGCACTTATTATAATAACATGTACTATCTCCTAACACTGTATTATTTTACTGAATGTTATTTTTTTCCCCTCAAGGAATTGTTAAAATGTAGTAAAGAACATATAATGAAATGTTTCTACTCTTGTGGTATTTTAAACTTTTTTATTTCTTGTTATTTATTTATTTATTTATTTATTTATTTATTTATTTATTTTTGAGGTAGGGTTTTATGTAGCCCAGGCTAGCTTTCACTCGCTGCCTCTATAGCCTCTCAAGAGCTGTGACTATAGTCATATGTCTTCCAGTATTTTTAACTTTTTAAAGAATAAAATAACTTAGTTTTAGCAGATTTTGATGTTATGTTTTTAAAGTTTTATAAAATATAAATATTAAGACAAAGCCATTTGTAATTTCACTACTAGAATACTATCTTTAGTAAATACTTGTTGAAGAACACTTACTGTATATTTTGTATTGCGTATCTTAAATATGTTTCCTATGAAATTTCCTGAGCATCGTTTTTCTTTTTCTTTCTCTGGTATTTTAGTACCCTCTTGTGTTCTTAACTAGGTCTTTATACAAGTATAGAATTTGGAGTATTGTTACTGCTCAGTGAGTTTTGAATATCTATTGAATAGTAGAGGATGGGGTGCTGTGTATGTAGTATCTCATTTATAGTCCCATCAGGAAGATGGCAGTATTTTTTTTTTTTTGTTGTTGTTGTTAGTAGAAAGAGGTGGAGGAAGTGAGTTAAAGATTTTTGTGATTTAATGGGATGAATAAAGATTTCGTTAGGCATAAGTAATCAATAGTTGACTAAGAAGACCACATAAGTAATTTGCCTAATGGTCATATCATTAGCAGTTGTAATACATGGCAGGAAAGAGATGTTTAATAAAAAAAGGAAAAATGTACATTTATCTTTTCTAACAAAACTAAGAAAGTTATACCTGCAAACTTACAAGGTACCATAGATTTTATCATACTAGTAATGTGTCTAAGAATTGCTTCAAGTAGACCTGTTATGGGAGAGTTTGATTATTTTTCTGAAGTTACTTCTGGAACTTCTGACAATAGTTATTATATTTTTAATTTAAATTTTTATTTTTTGAGAATTTCATATATGAGAACAGTAGATAATAATTGATGTTTTAATCTAATTGTTCCTTAGCTCCCATCTGTCTTTTAGGCAACAAAGCCAAAGGCGAGGGCGAGTACCAATTATCTTTAGACTTAGACGCTTCCCAGCTACCGCCTACTTGAGATGCCTTTGACTTTAGGATTTGACAGACACTTGATTTTTTTAAATTTAAAATAATCAAGCCTTTTCTGAGGTGTTATTAGAAGGGATGTGTGTGTAGCATCTTCTTGACTGGATACTGAGTCACTGATCTTCACATGCAGGTCATCTGTAGAGCTAGGATGGCTTCCTCCATGCCTCAGTTTAGTTTGTCCTTTTCTTTGAGGAAAATAATACTTTGTGTTTAGTCCTGACTTCTGTTTGCCTGTGATATTTAAATTCTCTGAAGATCCTTTTCCATCTGTTTCTCTATGTGACAGCTTTACTTTTTACTCCTGGATGTTTGTTCTGGATATGCTGGGTATCATAGTGCAACATTGCTGTGATGTTAAATTTATATATTTGGATTTTTATGATGAGAAGTAAAAGTAATCAGTTATCTTTATATTGTATAAATATATATCATTATAATTTGAGTCACCTTGTAAAGTATGGTATGTCTCTTAAGACTAAGCACTCAATTTTTAAAGTTGAATAATTAGGTTTTCTGTTTCTGTGTTTGTAAGTTTAAACATTTTCATTTAAAAGTACTGCCAAGAATATTCTTGACATTTTCTCAGATGTATTTTAGAATTATTATATTTAGTAATAAATTATTACACACTTGATACATTATTTTCTGTGCACATTGAAAGATTTGTGGACATTATCTATATTTAAACGTTATAACGTGAAATACAATTAAAATGTTACCAGGGGCATAAACTTTTGTTTTTCTCAGGAGGATAGCAAGCAAGCTCAATTCTTAGCTTTGGCTGTTGTGTACTTTATCTCTGTCCTGATGGTCTCAAAATACAGAGACATTTTGGAACCCCAAGATGAAAGGCACAGTCAGTCTCTGAAGGAAACTGGTAGTGAAAATGGGAATGCGTCACTTCCTGGTAAGTTTCCACGTTTTATTCCATGATACCCAAAGTTCAAACAAAATTTTCCTTGGTTAAGTCACTGATTCTGGAACTTCAACCCACCTGTATGTAGAGTGAGACCATAGCTTTGTATGTTTACCAACAACTCAATAGTTTGAATATTGTATCATTATTTACAGTTGTGAGATGAGTTTTGTACTGTAAGTGGACCATCTAATTAGAAGATGAGAAAGTATTATCCTTTATAAGAGTCCAGAGTTTTAAATTTAGTATTGGCTGTGAAGGGTAACTCAATCTTTTACAACAGAGTTCTAGGAAGTTGTTGAAACAATTAATAGCGATAACTGTAGTTTTAAAAATAGCTTTCAGTTACAGAAGTATAGTTAGGTAAGCAGCTTTGATAGTTACAGAACCAGCTGCACGGAGAGGAGGGGGTATTGTGTTTGTTTGTTTTTTTTTGTAGGTTTTCATCCAGTACCTATTAGGTACTTGTATTCATGTAGAGTCGAACCTACAGGAAGAATAAGACCCAACGCCATGAAGCTTATCTCTGGCAGGAAGAGACAGAAAAAAAATATATATATATTTTTTGGTTTTTCAAGACAGGGTTTCTCTTGTGTAGCTTTGTGCCTTTCCTGGAACTCACTTGGTAGCCCAGGCTGGTCTCGAACTCACAGAGATCCGCCTGCCTCTGCCTCCCGAGTGCTGGGATTAAAGGCGTGCGCCACCACCACCCGGCAAGAAAATGTTTTTTAATAGATAAATTTTATGGTGTTTTAGAGGGCACTAAAAGTGATAATAAATAAAATGTCAGGCATGACAGGAGAGATGGTTTATGCATTTTTATTTAAGTGAAATGCACAGTCATTGGAATGTTGAGTATAGTGTTAAAACTAATATGTATTTTAAAAGTAACACTCTGGGGCCCCTGTTCAGCTGATAAAAGCATTTGCCACACAACCCTAATGCTCTTAGTTCAGTCCCGCAGAATCCACCGTGGGAGGAGAGAACTGACTCCCGTATGTTGTCCTCTGTTCTACACATGTGCACCATGGCATGTACATATATATACACGTATATACACACACATACACATACACACACGTCACATGCACATTATTAACACATGTACAATATTAATAAATGAACTAAAACAGCTAAGTGACACTTTGGATTCTGTGTTGAGGATATACCTCCGAGTGGAAGGAGAACTAGTGTTCCGTTCTGGGCTGCCGTGTGACATAGCACATTGAAGTTAGTGGTTTCAAACTACAACTGTCTTCATAGTTCATGATTTCTGTGGTTGTCATTGGAGTATGGCATGGTGGGAATGCTCTCCCCTGCTCTAGATGTTTCTTGGAACTTGCAGTCCTAGATGGCTTTTCTGCTGTCCAGTACCTCAGCTGAGAGGGCTCTAGGCTGGGGCTGACTGAGAGAAGCAGCTCAGCTAGTGTTATTTTGGGTAGGGTCTTGATTCTTACATTAACTTAATTCTTTATTTTTCCCCATTAGTTTGAAAGGCTTTCCTGTTTCTATGTAGTCTCCCTCATTAGAGTAGAAGTCATTTAAATTTCTAAACAGAGTTGGTTTAGAGTCTGGAGTCTAGTCAAGTCAAGCCTGGAAGGCCTTATTAAAACTCAGCCTTGGAACTGGCTGTTATTTCTGATTCTCTTCTATTGGCTAGCCATTCTATTGGCCTAGCCCAGATAGAAGGATTTCTTAAGTGCCAGGAGGTGCGAGTCAGTAGGATCATTAAAATAATAGCCTTCCACTACCAGTTAAGTGCACTAATTCACTTGATATGATGACTTGATGGTTTATGGTTGTAACCACACAGCGGACAAAAGGCTGTCAGATTCTGGATATATTTGTGTGACAGAAGAACAGTATTTCTGAACATTAATGTGAATATTTAAAAAAGAAAATATATTCAATAATTAATATAAGTTATACTGGAGTAGATCAAAGGTGAAATATTTTAGTTTTCAACCTGTTGACTTTAGATATCTTGTGACATACAAGATGTAGGGAAGACAGTGAAATAGCAGAGTGCGCGCGCGCGTGTGCGCACACACACACACACACACACACACACACACACACACACACACACTCCCTTTGTGTGTGGGATGAGATTGTGGAGGTATTTGTAATATGGAGAGTGGGTGGAATAACTATTGGGAAATACATGTAGATAGAGGTGATAAGAGAACCAAGAATGGAAAGGACCAAGTATTGACCTCTAATTTCCTTGAAAAAGGAAAAAGAAGTTGAAGATATTAATGAGAACCACTGGTGAGGTGATAGGAAAAATCAACAACTATGAGTCAAGGAGAAAAATAATTATCGAACTGCAGAGACCATCTCGCAGTTGCTTTGCTGTCAAGTGCTATTAAGGGTGGAGGACTGATCTTTAAATTTGGCAAGGTGTAGGTTTTGGGTGAACTTGAAAAGAGCATGTTGGTTAGAATCATTGGAAGTTTGGTCGGAGAGAGTGAAGTTAAACAGCAAAATGGGGCTGTTTGGGCTAGGGATATAGCTCAGTTGGTAGAGTGCTTGCCTAGCATGCATGACACCCTAAGTTTGATTTCCTAACCCCTCATCAACTGGTTATAGTGGCACATGTCTGTAATCTCAGTACCCGAGAGGTGGAGAGAATAAGATTAGAAGGTGAAGGTCTTCTTTGGACTCATAGCAATCCCGGGATACATGAGACCCTGTCTCGGCAGGGATGGGGGTGCTCCTCAAGGAACTGAATCACCAGCAGCATTTATTTATTCTGCATATTGGAGGGCTTGACCATTTTTTCAGCAGTGGAGACTATGTGTGGGGTAGAAGTTTTTACTTTATCTACTGTTGGCATTCAACTTTGTGTTATAATCCATGCATATGTTGCAATCATTTTTGAAGGCTATTGTGGGTATTTATTATTTATTCATTTTAGCATCTATTTTGGATATAAGATAATTCATTCCCTCATTATATGTTATAGTTTATATTAATAGTTTCTGATTTTGAGAGAACATGACACATATTTCACAAAATCTTAGATGACTGCTGGGACTTGAATATACCTTTAAAAATTTAGTTCTTGATTTTTTAATTTATTCTTCTGTTCCTGGTTAAGATGCCGAAAACACACCGGCAGAGTTTAGCCATTTAACTCTGTCATCGGTGGAAGAATCAGTGGAGGGCACCTCATCTACTCGAAGGAGGGACTCTGGCCTTGGTGAGGAAACAGCATCTGGCTTAGGAAGCAATCCGTCTGTGGCTTCTCCAGCAGCGCCTCTGGGTGTCAGCGCGGGTCCAGATGCCATCAGTGAGGTGCTGTGCACTCTTTCTTTGGAAGTCAATAAATCTCAGGAAACAAAAATTGATGGAGGAAACGAGTTGGATAGGAAGGTGACACCATCAGTTCCAGTTTCAAAAAATGTCAATGTGAAGGACATTCTCCGGAGCTTGGTTAATATGCCAGCAGATGGAGTCACAGTGGATCCGGCCCTTCTGCCCCCAGCCTGTCTTGGTGCTCTTGGAGATCTGTCTGTTGACCCTCCGGTGCAGTTCAGATCTTTTGACAGGTATGTAAATAATCCTTTGTTTTATTATGCTGATGTTTGCAAATTGTAGAGGTAACCAGGAATTCAGTATGAAAGTCTAAATTTTGTGGCTTCAACATTAGAGTAGAATGTTTGGATCTAATTTATTTAAAAAAAGTGTAGTTTTATTGTGTGGTTTGTGCAGTATTTCAAACTTTTATTTATTAACATCTTACATGCCACTAAAATGATGTTAGGTATATTTTTAGTAGTGCACGTTGTGTGTAAAAGAACCTTTTTGTTTTTTGGTTCCACCTCAGGTATTGCTTGAACTTACAATAGCTTCCCATCATTCCCCTGCTTCCGGCCGTGCTAGCCTTTGTGAAAACAACAGAAATGGGAATCTAGATGCCAGCAGATAAAGGAATTCAACCAGGGGTTCTGGGCCTGGGCAGTTTGAGAAAGCTAACTACAGAATCTTTGTTGATTGTGCAGCCCTCAGGAATTTTTTAAAAAGAGATTTGCCCATTTCTCTATCTAGTCAATTTATGTGTGTTGTTCAAGATGCTGCCCAAGGCCTCAGTATTGCTAGAGAGGTGATCTACTACCAGTTGTAATCTACGATCAGCCTGCTTGGTCATTGTCTTTATATTTTATAAAGTTTTCTTATGTTCTACCTCCAACACATAGTTATTGATTGAATAATTTTAAAAATTAGTATTTTTATCTAGAAACAAACTAATGTACAGAAAAGTTCCTACTACAAATTTTTTTATTTTTATTGAGACATAAGTTGCTAATATGATACTTAGATATTTTTAATACTTTCTGTGTTTCCTATATAGATATACCATTATTTTTAAATAAGAAAACTAAAATTGATATAATGCTTTTTCAATCTTAAAATACTAACTATAATTATTTCCTAAATTTCTTTAAAATTATTTACTATTTTTATTTATTCTATCACAATTTTTTATGTTTATATAATGTACTTCAATCATTCCTGCCTCATTTTCCTCTTATCCCCATCCACCTCCCGTTAAACCCCTTTTTCCCAGCAAGCATCCTCCCTACTTTGATTTGTGTGTGTGTGTGTGTGCTTCACTGCCCTAGTTTATTTATTTAAATTATGTATGTCTGTGTGCAGATATGTGCCCATGAGTGGCAGGTACCTGTGGAGGACAGAGGATCCCTTGGAGCTGAAGTTAAGAGTAGTTGTGAACCAACTGACATGGGTTCTGGAACTGAATTCTGGTCCTTTGCAAGAGTAGTACATGCTGTTAACTACTGAACCATTCCGCTTTTTCACACACACTGCATTTCATCAGGATTCTTTTCATGAGTATGGAGAGTGGGTTATTTACTTGAGCAAGGACAATTTACCAGTTGCTATACTACTGAGGAATTTGACTCTTCATCCTCCAGCAACCGTTTTACTTCTGTAGCTCCTTAAAGAGGGGTGGTGCCTTATGAGGTTCCATGTTCCCCCCTCCATCAATGCAGATTTTGTGCAGATAACCACTGTTTTTGTAAGTTCATAGGTACTACAGTGATGCTGTTTCTAGGAGACAGCATTTCATAGCACTTCTTCCCATCCTCCAGCTCTTACATTGTTTTTGCTCACTCTGTTGTAGTGATGTTCCCTAAGCCTTAGGAGTCACTTATTCCCCACAGTTTGGCCAGTTATGAGTTTGTCTCTTAACTGGTGCTTTCTGCAAACAGAATTTTCTCTGACCAAATCTAATTGATCACAGTAGTAATCTTATGTGTAAAATTATAAATATTTAGAAGGTAGTTCAACAATATATTCATTTAGAAAAACAATAGCTGTAGGTTCCTTTGTCTAGTTCCTATAACCTCCCATCCATGATCTTTGGACTAGGTTTATAATACCAGACATGAGTTCCCTTCTGTGGAGCTGGCCTCAAATTCAAGCAGAAAATGGTTGGTCATTCCCATAGCAATTGTGCTCCTTACTATTGCACTGGTGAGAACATGTGGCCTAGGCTGGTGATGTCGCTTGCAGAATTCTCAGTTTGGTAGGACTTGTCATGATTTTTCCCCTTCAGCAGCAAGTATAATACCTTCTGACTCCAGGAAAGCTAGCCAGCAGGGAGGAAGCTTCCAGTTCAATTTTCACTTGATTTTTCTGTCTCCTATAACCAAAGTGTGTTTTAGCAATAGGGTCTTATCATCTGGTTTCTGTGGGCAACCAACAGCCGTGGGAATAGCCTGTTCAATAACAGCCTTTTAAGTCAAATGATCCAAATCTTCAAGTCTTTGAGTGTCCCTCACTTTATATTTATCTAATGTTGCCTTAGAATTAGACTCAGGTTTGTACATCTTTGTGAGAAATATCACAGAAGTGACAGCTTCTCCTTGTTGCTTCCTGTCCAGTGGCATATGTAAGGCTTTGTTACTGATGCAGCTTACTCTGGTCAGTGATTACAATGGTATGCACCAAGTTTCTCTACTGTTATGTATTCCTTGTGAATAGAGGCTATAAAATTTCATCACTATCGGATTTTCTGTTCATTCATTGTTGACTTAAGGTTCTCTGTTTCATTTGGTGACTTCTGATATTAGAGGCTTCTGCATATTAGACTATGTAGTAATATATTTTTCAGTTAGCTCAGTTTTTGCCCTCTATAATTCCCTCTTTTGTAAATAGCACCTTACTATGTTGTCCAGGCCAGCTTCAAATTCTTCAGCTCAAATGATTGTCTTGCCATAGACTTTTGAACTCATGGTAATGCTGTCTTGGTCAAGACTGGGATTATGGGTATGAGCTACCATTCCCATTTTAAAATTAACTTAAATTTGTGCTAGTGTTAATAATAAGAAACAATTGGGTGGCTAAATATTTTAATTGGCTGTGTCTTATTAGTATACTTAAAATGTTTTTTATGAATGACCAAAATTTTTATTTTGGCATTTATTTACTTTTCAATAATGTTCAAATTAAATCTCTTTTCTCAGTGCCTTAAGTGAGATTATGCATCTGCTTCAGGAATCCTGCTTAGGATTCCTGTCCTTTAAAAAGGTTTGTTAAAGTAAGAAAGAAACAATAATTTTGCTAGTGGCATTTTTCACGATGTTCCGTAGAACTTAACATGTCTGGTATGCATTTAACATTGTCTGATGGAGCACAATCTTCTCTGTCTCTCCTCTTATCTTTTTTTCTTAGCAAGAGACACCTTTTGAAAGATTTTTCTTGAAGCCCTGGGCCAATGGAGTGTCTTTGGAAATTTCAAAGCATCCCTCTGATCATGTATTTATCTCAGGAATGCTGTGCCAGAAATCAGAACTCTCCTCATATCTTCAGAATTATCAACTCCCAAGCAATAGCTGGGAAGTTTAGAGTAACAGCTCCATGAGTGAACCCTTGCTGAAAGGCTGCCAGGTTCAGTGTCTGTGAAAGGGAAGGTGTTTGTGTTCATTCCCATGCCAAGATTCCTGCTCTTATCTAATTTGGAGATCCTTGCTGGCGATTAATGGGTACCAGGGATTTATCTTGATAAAGTTCAAGGACTGGTCTGTGTTTTCAGCTGAATCCTTAGGGACTAAAGTACTCAGCTAAAATATTTTTTTTTTCCTGTTGGTGAACCATTTCATTTAACCATGTTAAATAAAATAGCAATGTAAAGGTTTGTGATATTTTGAACTGATATGATTTTATAATGAAAATTCTGAAACTTGTCTGGAAGATATTATTGCTGTTTATTTTGTGCTTATTACTAATTAAATGAAAGAACCTTCAAAGTCCCTAATTTAGGAAAAATGATGATAAAACAACAGTTTTTTTTTCACTTGTTATTTGTGGAACTATAAAAAGTACTAAAAAATCTGTACAGTAATTCAGATCATTACTTGTTTCATAAACATGAAGACAGATTTTGAGTTTATTTTTTAAGTAGAAACTTAAGGCCTAGGACATATTCAGTGGTGGAGTTTGTGCTTGTCTGTGCCAGATCATGGGTTGAATACCCAACACTAGAGTCAGAGATGGAAGAATAAAAAAATAAATGTACTTGATAACAGTAGATTCTCAAGTGAGCTCTGTGTGTAATGCATTTTATTTTTTTCAAAGAGACTACAAAATATTTTATTTTTGTATAGCTAATTCTCATTAAAGAGTGGTAAGTTTAAATTTTTAGGTTATCTTTTCAAAATTTAGAATGTGCTTTCCTAGTTTAGATTTATGCTTACAAGAAGAGCAGAATGGGCTAGAAATCTCTTCTGCTGAAGGCTTTAGTCTTCACACTGAAACTTTACTGTAGTAATAAAATGAAAATATGCAATATGTGCACATTATTTATTGCACTTTAATTAGATCATGTGATTTTGAATTTTATTTTAATACAGCCCAGAGCTTTAGTAGTATTGTGTTATTTCTTAGAAGTGATTTGAATCAGGTAATGATTTAAAAATTATTAATTTTATTTTTTGTGTGTACTAAATCATAGTTAGAATAAACAGCAGGGGAGAAAACATGATTACAAAGGTGATTTTCCAAAGATCAGTCTTATCCATTACACTATAGATGTGCTGACCCTTGAGATTTCCCCAAATGTGGGAAACTTGACTGCGTAATTTCTGGTAGTGGGGAACTGTCTTTATGCTCTCCCCTATTAAAATTAAAAAATAAAATAAAGCATCATTTTCTATTTATTATCAGACATGTTTTTGTAATTTAACAGTGTATGCATAATTTCTTATCTTGAAACTCTTAATTTTTGTTCTATATAGGTGATTATAATAAAGATGTATTTAAGTGTTAACATGAATACAATGGTTGGAGAACTGAGTGAACATACTGGAAACTATTTAATTGTATGCTTTATGTGCCTGAATTGTATGATGTGAACTATAGCTTGGTAAAACATGAAAAACGGTTCATTGTGAGGCAATGACTGAAATCAGAAATCTGATTTGTGGTGCATTCTTAAAATTTATTTTGAATTGAATAAAAGAATATGCTATTTTCACTATTGAAAGTATTAATAGTATGCTAAATGTTTAAAAACCAATCAAGGTTTTGTTGTGTTTTAATTAACCATGGGCAAATAAGGATTGTGAATGTTAAGGAACAAATGTGTAGTGTTGTATTAATGGGCTTTGATCAGTTTTTGTAATTGTGTTACACAAAACATCAGTCAAGATTCTCCCTTTCTACCCAACCCTTCCTTGTCCCTGTCCCTCAGAAGCAATTGGTATTTTAACTTTTTACAAAACCATTTATTTATTAGTTTGCCTGCTTCAGAACTTTTTAAGAAAGGAATTAAAACTATGCTCTTGAATATAGGTTTCCTTAATTTAACATAACACCTTTGAGATTCATCCATGTTGATAATTTTATTAACAGTCTATCATCTTGTTACATAATAGTATCCTACTATGTAAGTACTCACCATTTAAAAGTTTAGTTTTTCTGAATGAAGTACATTAGAGCAGTTGCCAGTTTTCAGCTATTTTAACGCATCTGCAGGCACAGTTGTATTATTGCATACTTAAATTTTCTTGAGCAAGGTTCTGAGGTATAGTTATTAGGTCATAGGATAAATTTATGTCTAAAATTTTGATTATAGAGCAAGTAGGTTTTTTTTTTCACTGCTGTGAATTGAACACTGGCCCTTAGGCATATTAGGCAAAGTGCTGTGGCAGTGCCTGCCCACAATTTCACTAATTTCCTCCTGCCCATACTTTCACTAACCTAAATGTTATTTGACCATCGATAAGTGTCTGTTGTATGCACAAAACAGATTGTAATGGTTCTTTTGTGAACAAATGTGAAAGTGAATTATTCATACTTATTTTTCTACCTAATTGTTAAAGCATAGAGATTTTTCTTACATATTAGTATATACATTGCTGGCAAGAGTAGGAAAAGCAAACACGTATTATATTTAGCATTGTTCTCTGAGGGTACCACCAGCACATGTGTATTTGTGCATGTGTGCGCGCACACACACAGAGGTCATATCTACTTCCCTTTAAGTCAGTGATCTTCATCTGATATAAGCTACCATGATTTAAGCACACCATTTTTGGACTGGGGGCTCAGGTGGCTGTTGCTTCTATTTTTTAGTATATAGTTAACATTGGCAGTCACCCTTATAATGATGTGACACCAGCTACCCCCAAGTACATTGAATAAGCCTTGCCTAGCACAAGATAACTTGATTTAATTGGCAACAGTGTTTGCCCTCAAATGATAGTCACTGAAGTAAAACGGAACCTATTTCAGTTTGTTCTTTTTTTTTTTTTTTAAATTAACAACAGGAATATATATTTTAAAATAATAGAACTACGTGCTTTAGAAACTATGAATACATTTATTAGGATAAAGTACCTAAGCAACTTTGTTTAAAAATCAAATACTTTAAAGCTATTAAGGGAATACTTTCAGCTTACAGTGTTGTCAACAAAAGACGTGATTAAATAAATTGAATGTTGAAGACTTTAAGCTTATGGTTAACACGGGGTAATTAAAAGTAAGAGCTGCTGTGGGAGTACATTATATATCAGCTGTCCTTTTACCTCATTAACTGGGTTTTTGCATGTTTATAGAGCTAACTTCAATTAAAAATGCCTTCTAAGTTATGTCTAACAAGGTCTTTTAGTTACTCTTTTAGTATAAAGTATTGTACTTTAATTGAAATTGGTATATCATAAATGCCTGAATTTGAACACAATATGAACAATATGAACAACTGGTTATTCAGCACCTTTTCTGTTTAAAACAGTTGTCCATTGTTTTCTCTGTGATGCAATCAAAAGCTATCATATTTTATGAGCTATATACATGTATCCATTACTTGTATAGGTATTGTCTTATCTTTTAAGATACTTAAGGTTTTATGATTTCAACTTAGCCGTGCTTTAAAATCCTTCTTGAAGCATGCTTAGTTTTCTGCATCTTTGTTCTGGTGGTTTAAAAAAAGTTAATTACTTGTCCTCTTAAATTTCAAAATTCTTTTTTTTGCCCCCAAATTATCTTTGGTTATGTTTATTAGAAAATTCAAAACAATCTTAAATTTAAAAACGTCTAATGTTGTAAATATTCATTAAAACGTTAAAATGAATTATTTTCATAGGACATTGTTCTAGTTTTTAAAACAATGAGGCTGGGGAAATAGCTTGCCAGTAAAGTGTTTCCTATACAAGCAAGAGGACCTGGGTTTGATCCTTACAAACCAGTGTTTTAAAAAGCTGTGTGTGTGGAAGGGACAGTGGGGAGGTGGTTGGAAAGATGGCTCAGAGGTTAAGAGCACTGGGTGCTCCTCCCAGGGACCTGCATTTGATTTCCTTCACCTACATAGTAGCCCACAGCTGTTGGTAACTTAGTTCCAGGGGATTCAGTGCCCACTTCTGCCCTCTGTGGGCACCAGCCACACATAGAGTGTAAAGATACGTGCAGGCAGACCACCATTTATACACCTTAAATACCAACCAACCAACAAACAAAACTGGATGTAGTGTACTCTTGTAAATCCAGCCCTGGGCGAAAAGACCCTAGTGGACCTTGTGGTCCACCAGTCGCCAGCCTAGCTTACTCAGCAGTTTTCTGCCCTGTGAGAGACCCTTTCTCAAAAACAAGGTGGTTGGCTCCTGAAGAATAACATCCAAGGTTGTACCCTCCCTCCCTCCCTCCCTCCCCTCCCACCCCCTCTCTCTAAAAGAGAAAAGGCACATAAATATGGACAACAGTGAAGAGACTTTAAGTTGATGAATATTCTAAAGAATACATCAAAAATAAGAAAGAAAATGAATTAACCTCTTTTTATTTTGAAATGTATATAATTAATGTAAGTAATTTACATTTTAACATCTTTATTACAGAAGTGTCATCATTGCAACAAAAAAATCAGCAGTCCTACCTTCCACCCTTACTACAAGTGCACCCACCAGTGCTGTCAGTGTGGTCTCTGCAGTAGATCCCACCCAAGTCTCAGATGTGGGAGGAGAGTCACCAGGTGAGTTAGGTTGCTGGTTTCAACATAAGTTTTGGATTCTGTTTTAGCAAATCTTAGGACTTTCTGATAAAACCAAGAAGTTTGTGAGGTACCTAGAAACATTTATGCTTTTTTTGTTTTGTTGTTGATTGTTTACTAATGTCCTAAAAAGTGAAAACAGGACTGGATTCAATTCAATTGGTAGAATGCTTGTCTAGCATGTGTTTGGCCCTGGGTTCAATCCCTAGTACCACATGAACTGATGGTGCACATATCTGTAAGGCTAGCACCTGGAAGGTAGGGGCAGATGATCAGAAATTCAAGGTCATCTTTGGCTATATAGTGAGTAAAAGGCCTGTTTCAGTTATATGTGACCTATTAATGATTGTTAAATGCATAGCTACTATATACTACTTTATTTTTCTGAATTAGAATTTAGGAAAATATTTGCTATCCTCAAGTGCTATGTCATTCTTGTAGTAGCCCTAGTGCTGCACAATTTTTTTTTTACAATAATTTTACTTTGTCTCGTTTTCCTTTCACATTTCTTTATACTATGAAAGCATATTAATGAATATCAGATCTTAAATCCATCTATGTTAGCTTAAGGCTAGAGATAATATAAGTAAAACTTCAAGAGTACAGTGTTAAAATAGCCAAGTAGGACGCTGGGGAGATTATATAGGTGGTCACATGCTTGCTGTGTTGTGCATGCACCTCTGTAAAAGGCTTGCCTATAATTCTGTCACTTGGAGGCAGAGACAGGAAGGTCTCTGGGGTTTACTTGCCAGCTAATCTTGCTGACTTTGTCAGCTTTAGATTTGGTGAAAATGTTTTCAGTCTGAAAAATAAGGTAGAAATCAATCAAGATAGACATGACATTGACCTCTGACCTCCACATGCACCAACATGGGCACATAAGAACCTTTAAACACACTACCATGCAATTAATGTAATGAAGGTAGGAAAAGGGAACATCTTATACCAGTAATACTGTTCAGGAAGTTGTGCTATTTCATAAACATAGTAACAAGGTGCTAGAACCCCCAAAGGACTCACACTGTGACTCTAGGATGAGGTTATTGTCAAATATGAAAGAATCCTGAAAGAATGCCTTGCTGGATTAAAAGATCAGAAGTAATGTTTTTACTTATTTTGGGACAGCTCATGTAAGGATCTGCTCTCCTCCTTTTATTTGACAGACTAGTCAGTCTTGGAGAGATTTGAGTTGTTACTAGACTAGCCACTGGTAGCCAGCCCCTGCTCCCACACTGTTTGTGTTTTGTGTTATGTGTCCACAAAGGGAATGCAATTATTTCTCTCATCTTCCTATTTTGTTTTTTTTTTTCTTTTGAGACTGAGTCTCATGTGGCCTAAGCTGACCTTGAACTTACTATGTAGCCAAGGATGAACTGAAATTTGTTACTCTTTGGTCTCCACATTCAAAATTCTGGAATGGGTCACCAAGCTTTGTTTATGTGGTGCTGGAGAGAGAGACCAGGGGATCTTCTGTCCGAGAAAAATGCTGTACCAATTTATCTACATACCCAGCCCTACTTTTTACTTTTATTTTACTTATTGTAACAAAATTTTGTTTTACAGTTTTAAGTACAATTACTTAAAGAATGTTCATAGTATGCTAAAGAAAATCGATACTTTATGTACCATTCAGTTGTAACTATGTTAGTATATAGCTTCTGTGTATGGTAAAAGTAAGGTAGCACACTAAAAAGTTACTTGATGAATTGTACCACTGGCTCTCATGTACTATTGGGTCTCATGTAGCCTACGCTGGCCTTAAAGAGAATGTATAGTGAATTATATCCCTGACTCTTGGACTTCATGTCTGTTGTGCTTTACTGCTACTACTACAAATTCGATTTCTCTTTTAGAATTTACTTTTAGTGTCTTTTTTTTTTTGAGCTGAGAACTCAACCGCTGAGCTAGATCCCCAGTCCCTATCAACTTCTTGAAGAGTTCACGAGAAGTATACATATTATTTGTATATATAGAAAACAGTAGGCATTAAGTTAAAAATCCCACCTGGAAACAAAAGTTGCTGTAGTAGTATTGTATTGTGTGGTTTGGGCTTTTATTTTATCAAAGAAATGTCATCATCACTACCCTTTAGTTTTAGATTAGTTTCCAATTTGTAGAAAACAAGAGTAGAAAGAACATGGTTGCCTTGTATACACCCCTACAGCATTCTCTTCTCAGAAAATATTAGTGATCCTTTCTTGGTTTAAGTATACAGATATTTGCAACTTTATCCCTACCCAAAGTGTTATGGTTTTTTTTTTTTTATTTTTTAATTTTTATTTATTTTTTTAAGGCAGTAGCTACTACTTTTTTTTTAAAAATGAAATTGGCATTCATTTAAAATTTCTGTAGTTATGAATTCCTCAGTACATCCCCATGAAGGCATGACAGTGTGAGAAAGGTAGTCTCCTTTCAGTTTATGGTGCAGAGTAATAGGATCTTCTGATGCCTGCAGAGGCCAGAGGTCCAGATTCCCTGGATCTGGAGTTACAGGTAGCTGTGAGCCTTTTGACATGGGTACTGGGAATTGAACTGAGGTCCTCTGCATGAACACTACTTGCTTGTAACAGTGGAGTCTTCTCTCCAGCTGACAACTCTTAGATTATTGAGAGACGGCAAGAGGGCCTCCTGTGTTCTCCAAGCTGACCCTGAAGTTCTACGTTTCCTCAGCTTCTTGAGTGCTGGGATCACAGGCATGTACCCCCATGCTAGATTTCTGGTCACTTTCTAGTATGTTCTTCACATTTTAAATCACAGGGGAGATAAGAAACAAAAGAGAGCTTAGTTGTTTAGGTGATCTTTTTCTTTTCTCTAAATCCATGGTATGAATGGAGAATTCCAAATTAATTTGCTGTCTTGAACTCTTTTGTAACTATTGGCCAAAATTTATACAATTATATTGTACCTTATAGGCCTGACTCACAATATATTCCTTTGTTTCCTGTTATTCAAATTTTGCTTAATTGGTGGTGGTAGTGTTTTTCAAATAATGTCTCATTTTTTCTTTGTTGAGCTAGAATTTTTAAGTATTTGCTATTCTAGAAGTTCCTTAATTAATTAATTAATTAATTAATTAGTTGATTTAGTTCTGTGGATCAGAGCCTCATACATATTAAGTATGCACTGTGCAATTGTGCTATGAGCCTGGTCAATCTGTGTTGCTTTCTTAAAGCATCCATTTTTTTTTTTCAGTTATTCCATGTCATCTATGTGGTGTTGGTTTTCTTTTCCTCATTCATTTTGATTTTTACATCTGACTTTTCCTCTCCTCTTTTGCAAGCTGTTTTTGTATTTGCCTGGCTTTTCATTTCATGACTTGTTTCTAATCGATGCTATGAATACTGCTGCCAGTGTTGTGTTTTGGTCATCCTTGGTACCTTCTCTGTCCATGCTCGGTGTCATTTTATCCGCCCTATTATGTTTGTACCTTGTCAGGCACTCTTTCACTTGGAATCGTAAGTCCACAAAAAGTTCTCTCTTGTGTTTAGTAACTATAACTGGTAGATTTGGGGCATATCTTGACTTATTTGCCATTTAAAATAAGATAATCAAATACATAAATGAATAAATATTAAATTTTATTTTCTTTCTATTGGTTCTAGTAGAATTTTGGAAAATTGTTTGTGGATGAACTGATTATTGTTATTATATTCTGAGCAGGGAAGTTCATTCTCTCTCTCTCATACTCTCCATCTCTCCATCTCCATCTCCATCTCCTCTTCCCCTTCTTTCTCCCTCTTCCTGAGGTCTTGCTGTTAGTTCAGGCTAAGCTAGAATATGGTATAGACTGACCTTGGACCTGCAATGTACCTTCTGTCTTTGTCTCCTCACAAAGATGACTATGGTTCTTAATTTTGTAGTGAGCCAGGAACAACCACAAAAAGCACTGCTCAAATTCAGTAATACATTACTGGCTAATAAAGAAGTACTTGACAGACAATTCATAGATACAAATGGGAATTGAAAGAAGCCATATAAATATAAGATGCACAATGAGTTTATAGCAAGAAGGTTTAAAGTATTTGGAAATTTTAATATAAAAAAGATCTCTTAAATTTAACATGCATTATAATCAAAGAACAGCTAAGACTGGATAGACTGACCCAGAAAAGGAATTAAGGTCTGTCCAAGTTCCCCTCTTGAAATCTTACCATTGAAATAACTTTGTAATTTAGTTTAAAATTGGTAGTTTTCATATTTACATTTTATAACTGTATATATTATTAAATATGTAATTAATACACTCAAATATTTTAGTATAGAGATTTAAGATTTTGCTTGGAATGATATACCTTAGCTTCTCTAGACTTTTCATTTCAACAGTGGCAACTTCTCTTTAAAAGAGGTAGAAGACAAACATCAGAGGAGAAGGTATCTACACCCTTTCTGTTTCCAAAGAAAGAGAAACTAAATTTAAGTAACTATATAAAAATCTGGAGCATTTAAAGTTACTCACCAGCAAATATTTAATTATGTACAATATAATAGGTTTTTGTATGTTAATATGCAGTATTTAAAAAGTATCTTATCATCTTTGCTCTGATGTTTCAAAGTATAAATAATAAAAACAAAATGAATCTAACTCAGCAGTGGAACCAAGTGCAGCATTCTTTAGTGATTTGTGCACCGAGTGCTTGCTCATTTGCAAAATGTACTATCAGTCTTTGCTCTATATAACAATAAGGCTAAAGGTTTGTCCTTATTCAGTCAATAAAAAAAGCTTCATTTCTTTGAATAAGCTTTTATTGGGCATATAGACTTACCCCTGACATCAGTTTCAAACACTTTCTCTATATCTTAGATAGGCATTTTCTGCCTATACCAATTTTGTCCTGTTGGGATGTTTCGAGCTTGGGATAGTTATGCTTGAAGTTTGAGAAACAGATCAAACATATTAGACCTCTGATAGTGCATATATTTTAGAGTTCTCTTTATTAGCTCGTGTGTGTGTGTGTGTGTGTGTTTGTTTTGTAAAGCTTCATGTATTGACTGACTTTTTTGGTCTATTCTGGTGAAGGGCTGTAGTGGCATTTTGTCTCTGTTTACTCTCACATTGACCTGGCACCCTTGTAGGTTACAACTTGACAAATGGACTGCAACTGCCAGCATGTACCCATTTGTACTTGACCACCTCAGGTCTTTACTACCATGCCAACTGGACTCCTGAAATTCATTTGGCCCTATCTTCAGAGAGAATTTAATATTGCGTTTTCTCCTAATACTGGCTAGATAGCAGTGACTCTATTTCCATTCTACTTCTACCTTAGATTGATTGGCAGCCTAATCCTGTATATTTTGATTCTTAGGCAGAAACTTATTTTCCCTTTTATTTTCTTGAGATTTTGAGAACTCTTCGTACCTCAGAATTATTTTCCAGCTTAGTCTTTTGGATTAGTTCTTCAAGTCTTACCATTATGTATTTCTATTCCTTTCCTATTTTAGCTCAAGGCTACTTTCCTGGCCTATTCCTTTTTTTTTTTTTTTTTTTTTCCGAGACAGGGTTTCTCTGTAGTTTTGGTGCCTGTCCTGGATCTCGCTCTGTAGTTCAGGCTGGCCTCGAACTCACGGAGATACGCCTGGCTCTGCTTCCCGAGTGCTGGAATTAAAGGTGTAGGTCACTGCCGCCTGGCTTGGCCTATTCTCTTATCTGGTCAAGTTTATGAACAGTTATTTCTTGATAATGTAAAGACTTTTGTTTAGGAGAAAACAATTTGAACAATTTATACAATAAGAGGTTTGAATTGTTTGTTAACAATATTAAGATATAAGCATTAAAGATTATGAAGAAACATTATTTCAAAAGCCTGGAATGAAACTATATAATGTAAATTCATTTTATTCAATACTTTAAATTAAACATTGGAGTAAAAATGGTAGGAAAGAGAGGGAGGATGAGAAAATTTACCTGTTTAAGTATAGGAGTTGGGATGATTAGGGGAATTATATCTGCAGTTCACATTAATGAAGCTCTTCACTTATATGTTCAGAATCTCCAGCTGCTAGAGCTAGCTGGATGAGAAGCATGAGAGTTGTGCTCTTTAAAGTGTGCTGTACGGTAGCTGGAAGTGCATTAAAAATATCAACTGGAAGCCAGATGTGGTGGTGCATACATGTAATCCCAGAATTTATAGGGTGGGGTACACTTAGTAACTTAGACATTTGAGGTTATTCATGGCTGCATTGTGAGTTTGAGGACAACCTGAGTTACATGAGGCCCCGTTTTAAAAAAAAGCTGAAACAAACATCAGTTGGAAAAAATAGACAGGGGAGATGGTAGCTAGTACATGCAGTGCATGCCATGGTCTCAAGGTATGGCTTCCCTGCCCTAAAGTCCTGGAGGCTGGGAAGCAGATCAGGTCTTCACTTTCTCGTCATCTCGTGGGTGATCCCTGGTTTCCACTAGGCTGTGTGAAACTCCTCATAAAAATCTGTGCCTCATTACTGTCTCCTCTGTGATCTTGAAAAAAAAAAAAGTTATCAATTGAAATAAGTGCAAGAAACCAAATCATATTGTAATTAATGAAAACTCACATGAGAAAGTGCAGATGGCACGAAAATAACATAAGAACTGTTCCTCATGTGTCTGTGGATTGTTACTGTGTTAGACTCTGGATTGGTCATGCTGTAGTACCAGTTCTCTGATGACTGACCAAAAGGTTATTGTCTTGGTGATAGCGGTACAACTATTTAGAGCTAAATTAGAATTTTATCTTTCTAATCTTTACTTCATTGAAAAGAAAGCTTTTGCTTGTTAGTTTCTATTGGTACCAAATAACAGAATTGAACCTAACCCAGTGGATCAGATTCTATCAATACTTTCTTCTTCTATACTCCTCGCATAGGAGGGTTGCCTAGCACGACTGGCCGTACATACAAGTATTTAAGGAAAAAACTTTGATTTATCAAAATACTTTATCTTAAGTGTGATACATGTTTGAAAAAAAAATACACTGTAATTCATGTTTGTTGGCTGCGGTAAAGAGATCGTATTTGTTTACATTGTTGTATCTAAAACCAGAAAATTACTGTGAAGTGCTTTCCTTTACAGGAAGTAGATCACCTAATGCAAAGTTGCCTTCAGTCCCAGCGCTTGGCTCCGTCCCACAAGACCCAGTTGCCCACATGAGGTATTTAAGCTGCTCACTTGGGAACTGAAATTTGTGTTTTTCATGACCCACCCTTCCTCTCCCCTCCCTCAAATACTTTAGAAATTTTTATTTTAAAATATTATGTTGTAAAATGTTTATGAGAAACTTGTAATAAAATTGCTACATATATGACAAATATTTTATGAGCTCATGGTGTATATTTCAAATAATTATGAATTGTTAGGAATTCATTGTTCCTCTTCTTTAAAAGTGTTAAAGTGATGATGTCTGTTCACTTATGACCACATTAATACTGTATCTTACATATATTTTGACTTTTACTTACAATTTTAATTTGGAATGTATGTTTCAGAGTTTAATTTAAAAATTTATAGACTTATTTTCAACCACTATACTTTAATTGGTCAGAGAATTCTTGGTTTCTGCCATAACTGCCAAATCTCTGTCTGTCCAGGGCAGTGGGGTACTTCTTTGAAATGTATATATTTGTGGGATCACACATGCTTAAAAGATTCTGTGAGGCACAGGGAAAACCCTGTGGAGGTGGTTGTGGAGAGCAGAATCCCTTAGGAGGTGTCTGATAATTTCAATAGGAACTGCGCTGTGTGTAACATAAGCTGTAAGTACTGATGAGAACCAAGATATGCACGGCTGCTGACTTGTTTGCTGTATAAAGCAAGCTCTCGGTACTTGTCAGTTTCCTGAAATGTAGCATACCTGTGTATTTTTTTAAACTCATTAAAAGTATATGATTAATTGTATGTGAACATATATGCATACTCATGCAAACTTAATATGTTAATTGAGATAATATTAATGTGTAGTCTGTGATTTTTCTAATGAGGTTATTTAGATCATATTAGAAATTGTTATCATTTGAATACAAATGTGAACTGCTTTTTAGAAACATTTACATGCTACAACTGACAACTTAGAAATGAAGACATGATTTTTGATCTCAAGTTACTGATAGAGTGATCAGAATACTGATAGATGAGTTTGATGTGAGGATAAATTAGATGAGGTCTTGTGTTGGTTTGAGTTATAATGAAGTCATAAAAAAGTGCTTTTAACTTGTGCAACTTCCAGTAAGAACTGATGCTTGGAATGGTTGTTTATCAAGGCTGTCTTTGAGGACTTGGAGTGGAAAGATGTATCAGGGTGAACAAGGTCATTTTAAGTAGAAAGCTAGTAGACACAGCAATATGTCTCTTGGTCATTTTTATTTTTCATGTAACTTTATATTTCTATGGAAATAGATTTCACTTTGGAACATAGGAAACTGATAACTTTCGACATCTTTCTGTTAGTATCACAGAAAGGCTAGAGCATGCACTGGAGAAGGCAGCTCCTCTGCTGAGAGAGATCTTTGTGGATTTTGCACCTTTCCTTTCTCGGACACTTTTGGGTAGTCACGGACAAGAACTGCTTATAGAAGGAACAAGTAGGTGGTTTTCCTTTATTCTGTTTGTATTCCTTAACATTACAAAGTTATATGCTTGAATGAGAAATGTCTGCATCTTCTAAATATTTTTGCTATTGGCAAGGCTCTCACTCATCTGTGACTTTTGAAGACTTTATCACTTTATATTTTAATCTGTTTTAGTTTAGTTTTGTTTTTGTTTTTAACTAGCAGTTTGTATGAAGTATAAAAGTATTAGGCCAAAGCAGTAGTGTTTGTTTTGTAGTGCTGGGGTTGAACTCGGGGCATCTTGTACATGCTATGCAAGTACTTTACCATCGGGTTTCATTCTGAGGTCAAGATTTAGTTTTTTAGTACAGTTAAATTAACCATGGGTTAGAGAATTAGGGAGAGTGGTGTAACAGGGTTTTACTTGAATTTAAGATCCATAGAAACTGGGTTTGGTGGTGCACACCTTTAATCCTAGCACTTGGGAGGCAGACACAGGTGGATCTCTGTGAGTTCAAGGCCAGCCTGGTCTACAGTAGTGAGTTCCAGGACAGACTGTTACACAGAGAAACCCTGTCTCAAACTACTCCTCTCCCTGGAAAAAATCCATAGAAAGAGCCATATCTTGCCACATATTAGTAATGTAGACTGCATTATTATTTTCTGCTGGTACAATGATACTTTACAAATAACAGTGGTACTGTAAACTACCCTGTTCATATCATAATTAGGTGACTAGGTCTTTTTTAGGTAGGGTACTTTGAAGTTGTCTCACTAAAGAGCATGCAGAGGAAGATTGCTGAGGAGACTAGTTAGTGGGCTACTTAGAGAATGGATGAAAGATAGTAGTTCTCTCTCTCTCCTTCTCCCTTTCTCCTCCCTCCCCCTCCCTCTCTCCCTGCTTCCCTCCCTTCCTTCCTTTGTTTCTTCTTCTTCTTCTTCTTCTTCTTCTTCTTCTTCTTCTTCTTCTTCTTCTTCTTCTTCTTCTTCTTCTTCTTCTTCTTCTTCTTCTTCTTCCTCCTCCTCCTCCTCCTCCTCCTCCTCCTCCTCCTCCTCCTCCTCCTCCTCCTCCTCCTCCTCCTCCTCCTCCTCCTCCTCCTCCTCCTCCTCCTCCTCCTCCTCCTCCTCCTGGTGTGAGGCATTGTGTAGGAAATGTCGTGAAATATTAGAGAAGATGACACACTTAGGTGAAGGAAAATTCACCCTGAATTTCCTGAGGCAACAGGAATCAGTTCAACAGAAAACAACTTTCAAACAACTGGTTCCATTTAAGAACTTACCAGTAGAACTGGGAATCCCAGCACTTGGGAAGTGGAAACCCCCAAATAGGGAGTTTTAGACCTGGCCTGGGCTACATGAGAAATTGTTTCAAAACAACTAATTTAATAGGTTAACTTAAAAATATCAGCTGCTGTCCCCAATGTAGAGATTAGAAAAGTCAAGCTTGAGAACTTTTATTAATGATGATCAGAATTAATTTTTTTGTTTGAATATTGTTGAGTTATAATTACTGAGTTTCATTTGTTTGGGGGTAAGACTGATGGTGTAAGGTAAGTACTGATAATTTCATAAAGCTCAAGGATCCTGGTAGGAAATCCCCATTTTTTAATTCATTGTCCTAAATATCAGTTTACATTTGGTGATGCATGATCTCATTTCCAGAGTCCAAAAGTAGCAGTGAATTCATTTGAAAAGAAATTTCTAATTTTAGAAATACTTCAGTGAGTTTTATGTGTCAGTAATTTATTTAATAATAGATTACTTGATGTAATTATAAAGGACAGTTATTTATTAAAATAATACAATTTGAAAATAATTGATTTAAAAATGCTGGGAAGTATGAACTGTAAGACTTTTCAAAGCTTAATTTTTGTTTCATGTATCAAATAATTATTTTTAAAGTGGTACGTCCACTTATGAACTTTCATCTTTATTCACAGTTATGTATTTGTGTTTGTAGTGTGAGTGTCCTTTAAGCAGATGCTTAGTGTGCTAAGTCTAATACCAGGTCTATGACGTCTCCCCATTCTACTCCTCTAGCACATTTGCTCCTCTGCAAAACCACATTAATTGTTCAAATAAAAGAGACCTTTCATTACCATTATTTTTCTAAGCACTCGACTGTTCAGTGTATATGTTTTCTTTATGTTTAATATAAAGATTATATGTATTACATCATTCAGGAATAAGACTGAAAGTAAACAAATGTATGTACATATATTTTTCTATATAAGTATTGAAATACCTGTATGTGTGGTAGATCAAAGAACATTGTATAATTTTGGTTGCCTGAAGTCCTTTCTGTCTCTGTTGTTCATTATACATGTGAACAGATGTGAGAAGGTCCAGATTAGAATCCAGAGGTGGTAATTCTGGTTCCTGTGGATTTAATTAATTAATTAACTAATCCAATGAGGATTAATGACATAACTGTGATATGTTCAGAATTGAGTTACCATGAGAAATTAGGTGGGTTTTTTTTGGGGGGGGGGGCGTCATTTTCCTTTTATTTTTGAGATTATAACTACATCATTTCTTCCTTCTTCCTTCCTTCCTCCAAACTTTCCCATATAACCCCTATTGCTTTCTTTAAAGTTCTTTTTTCATTAATTGTTGTATATTCCTAAATATAACCTGCTTAGCCTATATGTTATTTTTATTTGTATTTTCAGAACTAATCAATTGGTCTTGTGTAACCAATTGGTGTGCTTTTCCTTGGGGAAGACTATTTCTTCCACTCTGAGCAAGAGGACTAGGTTTTGAAGTTTGGGTAAAACTAGGCTTGTATATGGGTTACATTTTAAGAAGTAATAGAGTTTTAGACAACAGAGGTCCAGGCCAGCCAAGAAAGATGGTAGCTCTGTCCGTTCCTTCCTGCTTGGCAGCCTTGGGCTGAGGTGTTTTAGGTATCTTAGCAGTGCAAATCCACACTTTAGTTAATGACCTGCTTGCCTAATGCCTGCAGCACAGAAATGCTATGTAGCTAATTTTTATGCTACTGCCAACATTGCTCCTGTCATTTCTAACATTGGGAAAAATGGTTCTCACTTTTCTAAAGAAAATGAAAGGTCTATGTAAAGCTTCAAAATGCCAACCTGCACCTTTGTTCAACTGAGGGATTGTTATTTAAAAAGAAGAAAAACTAAAGAGCATAAAGATAAGAGATAGAGAATGAGTTGTCTATATGTGGAAGAGCTTTAATGAAGTAAAAACATGGAAGGAATGACATAGTGTTTTTAAATGTCACTAGGAATTATTTAATACAGGATTAACAGTTGTAAGTTTTTGATCATTATAATGCTATTGGGTTATCCAATTATTATAATTATTGGAATTGCTTTTTAAATATATTAGCTATAGCAAATCCTTTGAAGTGCTCTTTGATTATATTGGGTATTTAAACTGAATAACTCTTTAGATGGTCATTAATGAAATAAAAGTTCCTTCCTAAGGATATTTTTAGTTAATCTAAAACAAAACATAGAAAGAAAAATGTAAATAATTAGTTTATAGGAAATGAGGAATACATAACAGACAATGGCTTGCATTTCTGTTAAGGTTTAGTGTGAGGTCGGAGGTCAAGGTACTAATAAGAGTGTTTGGGATGTCTGCTGCCATGAAACAAAATGGAAACTTGATTGATAGCTAGAGGGTTGAAGGGAGAGAGTGTGGTGGAGAAAGCAAAGGTCAGGGAGCCATTTCCCTTCTCTGCATGTATAATGATCAACCTTCACAGCAAAATGTAGATGATCATGGTCAATATTGCATGTGTTGCATTTCTATGAGTATTGTGAAATGTCATTATTGAAGAATTCATAATAAATGTTTGGGTATTTTGAAAGTTAAAATAAAGTGGTTTACAGAACTGGTAGTTTTGATACCAGGTTTAAAGTAACCACAGAGTACTTTGTCTAGTCACACAATCAAGTGTGTACAGGTGTAGCTCTTAGCACAGTATTAACATTTTAGTTTAAATTGAATTTGGACACTTTGTGTTTTTAGAATAACTTTTTCTTTTAAATAGGTCTGGTTTGCATGAAGTCCAGCAGTTCAGTTGTGGAGCTGGTTATGCTGCTGTGTTCTCAGGTGGGTACAGACAAGATTCAATTGTCAAAGGAAAAGTCAACCCTCATGTACGTTTGTTTGACAGGGAAGTCATTCTTGCAGTATCAAGTTTTTGTAACAGTTTTGTATGACGTATTAAAATAATTTTAATTTCTATCTGCAAATGATTACTTATATATGGTATAGATGATTTTGAAGCATGAACTGAGAGAGAAAATTTAGATAAATGAGAAAAAATAGTTTTTAGAATTGTACTAAAATGCTTGGATCAGTTGATCTCAGAATGAATGTCTTTGCTCTGTGTGTTAAGGTTATAGAAATAGCTTTATTTATGTACTTTGTGGAGTGCCACGCTGATTCCCCTGGGAATCATGGGTTTGCCTCCCTTTTGTACAGGGGTTATAAAATGAGTAATAAATAATTTTGAATCCTTGTCCTTGCTAATTATTTTTGACATACACAATAGACTTGGGAAAATATCAACGAAGATGTGACAATCATCATCATAAAGATGTACAAAACAAATTCCTCAGAGCAAGATTAATTCCAGTGTATAGAAACCTTGTGATTAGCTTAAACGATTTTTAAAACTTAAAAATTTTATATCCGGTGATGTTTTGTTTTCTGTTTTTCAAATAAACAAAGGAATGTTTTTATTGAAGTTTTTTTTTTTTGTAGTCTTTTTAAAGGGTATCTTGCTGGTAGTAAATTCCTCTACTTAAAACTTTAAAATAGCCGTTTTTAATAGGAAGGGTATTGCTTTAGAGGTCAAGGGTTTTGACCCATTTCAACACCTTTGACCTTCATTTACAACTCTCATGGTTTACTTGCCTAACGAATAAGGATAATACAAAATTAATGTTTCTTTGCATCGATTTATTCATTTTAGTGCCTATGTTGCCAAATTTATTTAGACTGTGCTGATGGACATTTCATGAATACAAATTAAGGAATCATAGAAGGTGTGAAAAATCAATACTATGTGTTATCAATAAAGTGCAATAAGAACAATTACTTCTAGAGAGTATAGCTAATGGAATTTTATAATGAACTTCTTAAAGGACTTTTTATTCTTAGATTTTGCGAGTATTCTGTTTTTATAATTTAACCATTTTCTTTAGAATGCACTTTCTCTAAAAGCTTACTTGGTAAAATTTCTCATTAAGGCATCTGATTTTAAATAATTGTTTATTTCTTGGATAGAAATCACTACATACAGTTTTATACCTGCTTAAAATTACTTCTCCTTTTAGTACTCACTATTTCTTCAGAAGATTATGGTTCTGTTGTTTATAGTGATATAGTTGTTTCATATGTAAATTTTGATAATGAAGTTTAACCTTTTAGTTTAGGATTGAATTTGGTTTGGTACATTGAAAGCTACTTCAAATATAGCACATTATGTATTTGGATGTCAGAAGCTGCACAGATAAAGAATGACACATGATAACGCCTATTTGTCATGAATGTCACAGTGCTGCTTAATGCTTATCTGATCAAATGGCATATGGAGATCACTTAGAAGAGTAAGTTGTAAAAATCAGAAATTCTCAGGCTTTTGTTTGAATAACATATATTGTTGGGTATTTGAAGTCCTCAGCACTTTTTTTATGAGTTCTTCAAAAGTCCCATGGCATCTCTACAAGATGTAACACAGTGTGAAAAATGATGTGAAAAATGAAGCTAGAATTAGCTCCAGATGTATACAGATTGTTCCAGGGTGATAATTACATTTTTCACTTTGAATTTTCCTAATTCAAAGAGGTCAACTTGGTAATCACAAAAGTGATTTATTTTGTTAAGAAGTGAACTGTCTTTTTCTACCTGAAAGCTAGAGAGATATGAAATTGAATTTCAAGAGGACATTTTGCAGATCCTGGGTGGGGATGTCTTGAGTTTGATTGATAATTTTTTTTAGTGTGAGATAGGGTGGGAAGTAAAAAGCTACCATCTTGCTAAATTTTTAATTAATTTTTTAAGAGGAGATGGAGAGGATTGAGTGCCAAAGATCAAAAGATCAGGTCAAAAACTCCTTTTTCATCACATAAATAATGGGATATGCTTATGAACTTAACATCTGCAAATTTGATTTAGAACTTTACAAATTAGTTGGTGTTAATTTCATGGCAGTCAGCTATATTCTGATTATTTTTCTTGAGTCCATTCACGACTTATTTTTTTTTCAAATTTTTAAAGACAAGGTGTTTAACCATACTTTATTACAAAATATAATTATAGTCTCCATTTAGTAGTAAGAGCTGATCATATGCGATCTGCTGTCAGTAGACAAAATGGATCACTATATACTTCTTTAAAGTTCTGACGAACAGTATATTTTTTACTCTTTCCTTGTTACTAGTTGATTAAGCATCGTTCTATAGTTTATTCTATTTAAAACATCTAGCCTATATTAGTAGTGTTAAAAAGCTCTCTTAATGTTCAATATTTTGCTTTTGAGTAAAGTTAATTAACTCATCTATTGCATCCCATATCAAATAAGTACTAGGTAAGCTCTAAACACTGATTTTTTTTTTAATTAAGTTTTTCAGTGCTCGAGAATAAATCTTGGTTAGGGCCTTGCACACATTAAGCAAGTGCTCTGCCACTGAGCCACATCCTCAGACCAAACTGCTTTACGTAAAATGTAACTACATTCAGTCTTTAGAGAAGTGCATATTTCTAGACAGACAAAAAAAAAGTGGAAAAAGTTTTCAGCTATAGTTTAAATTCAGTTTGTCAGAAAAAATACAACTTACTAATGTTTTGTTTGTATATAAACCTGTTAAGAATGAATTTAAAGAAAACATTAAATGAATGTTTCAAGTAATATTACTCCAGTGCTGTATAAAGTGCTTGTATCTTGCTCATTTGACATTAATATCATTTTTGAAAGAACTGACATTGCATTCAAGGCCACTTTATAAAAGTGTTGTGTTGCTCATCCTAATTCAGTCTGACATACATTCCAATAACACTACCTCCCTTCTTGGGTTTAAAGCTGAATTTATGACTGTGCATTGTGAAGTGCATCATTTAAAAATGGTTTCAACCCAAAACATCTAATAAATAAATAATGTGTATGGCTACTCAGTAGTAGACTTTGTAGACTAGAAATCATTCCATCGGATACTCAACAGTCCACTATCGGAGAGGGCTGTCAGATAAATCTTGTGGTAGCGGCATTCATGTCCTGTAAATCACATATTATTGTCTGAGCCTTCTGCCAGGTCATCTATTCTTTTCCCATTGATCAGAAATGCATACAGTATATAGAAAAACTAGCAGCACCATGTAGTCTGGCTTGGCCTCCTGTCTGAGTTATTAATTAGCAGCAAAAGGTTACTTAAATGTTTAGCCTAATTAAAAAAAATTAAATCAACATTATTGATATTTTTGGGAAAATTTTCTTCACATGAAGATAATGATATGGTTTGGTGTTTTCTTACTCAAGGTTTCTGTGTCTTAGAATTACCAATTACCAACTGGTAATAGTCACAAAGCAGTCAGCATCACTATAGATTTTTAAATTTTATTTTATGTTCATTTTTTTGGTCTGAATATTAGTAGAATATTCTTTTTTTTCTGTAGTTTTCCTTTTGTCTAGTAAGTTCTGCTTCTCTATTTTGACTTTATCTCTGTGGAATCTATACTATTTAATGCTTTTGTTCTTGCCTTCTAGTTCCTTAACATTTCCTTTCATCATCATGATGAGTATCTTATTATGAGTATGTGAGTCAGACAAACAAAGAAATAATAGAAATGTATGTGCATCATTAGGTGATTGGGTTTTTCAAGAGGTGGGGTTTGAATGTCCCATACTGTCATCTTGAAGTTCTTAAAGTTACCCAAATGTGCTATCATTTTTCTGTGTTGGCACATGTTCTTTCCTTCCTTATTAGCTCCTCTTATAAATGATAACTTTGGTTTTTGTTATTTTGAGATGGTCACCCTAAGTAGCTCAGGCTGTCCTGGTACTTTCTGTCTTAACACAAGTGAACTTCAAACTTGTTATTTTCTTGCCTCAATCTCTTGAGAGCTCGTATTACCAGTATGCATTGTGAAGCCTGTTTATGCAGTGCTAAGGATTATTTAGTGTATGTTTGTTAGGAAAACACTGTACAGATTGATCTATATGTGTCCAACCTCAAGTCAACCACTTGCCACCCCCACCCTCAAATGAATTAGTATCGTAATCACACTATTTGGTCCTGCTCAGGTGTTAGTATGAAGTTTAGAAGCTAGGATCAGAACACAGCTTATATCTATAGGAAATTATATATATATATTGTTTTTGATCCAATTATACTGTTTAAACTTTGGTGTATATTTATTTATAAAGGCCTGAAAAGCCTAAAGACAACAATAGAGTGAAAAAATACCAAACCTTATCATTACCTTCATGTGAAGAAAATATTTCCAAGCATATCAATAATTTTAATTTAATTTTTTCAAATCAGGCTAGACATTTAAATAAACTTTTGCTGCTAATTAATAACGCAGGATGCCTAGCCATACTACATTATTAGTAAGTGATGTTTATCTAGATACAGAAAAATTTCATTAAATGTGTGTTAAATAAGTAAGAAATATTAGCAATAGCTTTTTTTGTCTCTTGAGAGAGAGGGATGCGGTTGAGACAGGGCCTTTCTAGCTTTCTTAGCCTGGCCTGAATCTGGTTCTCCTGCTGCTTCAGCCTTAAATTCTGGGATTACCAGCATCCTGTACCATTAGCGTAGTGACCTAACTCATGGCTGCTTTGATTGTACAGGAGCCAATACTGTTCTCAGTCAAAATCCTAGTGGGTGTTTATTATGTCATAAAATACCTTTTCAATGTGTTTACTTTTAAACACATGTAAACTAGGGTAAAAATAACTCCAAATCCCAGTAGCATTTGCTCATTGTCAGTTTTTAGCTTGGTTGCCCCCAACATTTGGTTCACAGATTAAGTTCAAAGGTTGAAGTTAAACTTATAAACCTAAGTTTTGTTTTAGTACTTATATTATATTACAATTCTTGTCCTTTTTTTTTTTTTTTTTTTTTTGCAGTACATATTAATGGCAACAGACAGATAACACTTACTAGATAGTGGCTGAATAGATTAGTATGCTTGCCTATTTAGGTAAGGTGTCCTCATTCATATTAATTCTTGTGTTTTGGAGTCATTGGAAAGTTTTTCTCTGATAAGCAGAGTCCATCTTACTCAGAAATTATTTTATTCTAATTCTACTGTAATCTGGAAGACTAATTTGAATTCTGAATTCTTGCTCTACTTTGAAGAAAGGGCATGATACATGTTGAGTACATATGAACTGATGAGCTTTAGGTCTTAATTAAAAGGAGGTGATGACTTCCTATATATTTATTTATTTGTTTGTTTGTTTTCCAGACAGGGTTTCTCTGTGTAGCTTTGCACCTTTCCTGGAACTCACTCTGTAGCCCAGGCTTGCCTTGAACTCACAGAGAGCCGCCTGGCTCTGCCTCCCAAGTGTATTTTTAATTTTTGCTCTTTGATCTCTGGTCTCACTGTGTAGCCCAGACTGATCTAGAGCTAGCAGTCTTTTTGCCTTAGTTTCCCAAGTGTTGGGATGACTCTATGTTAGCTCCTAATGACCTCGTTTGAGGAAAATTTGTACACATCCCCTCCCTTCCTCCCTCCCTCCTTCTTTTTTTCCCTCCCTCCCCCATTTCTCTCTCTCTTTCTCTGAATTACATCTGTTATTTTTAAGCCACTTCATTGGTCTAAGCCTAACATTCATTTCTTACATCAGACCTGATAAACAATGTGAGAACTATTGAACCTCAGGTTTTTGAAAAATGAAACACTTAAATAAATAAATTAATATCTTGGTATGTGGCTGGATTTCTGAAAATCCAGTATTTTTTTCTCCTTCTTCAAAGCTGTTTGCATAACAACAGATTTAGAAGATGTACTAAATGTTGAAACGTTCTTTGATGTACTGTAAATATTCTATTTCTTTTGTAACCAGCCTCTTTTTACGAGGTAAATAGTACTTTGGGGGGTAATTGACTTCTTTAAGAGTGCTTTATATGTGCCTTGGTCCAACCAGGATTAATATAGTTTTATATTTACACATTTTTATTATTTTATTCCTTCCCTTTTTGATGTTTTTATACTTCTTCTGTAGAATATACTTTTAGAAAATTAGTTGATATAAATGGACTTTCTGAGCTTTTGTTATTGTCAGTACCTATGATCTTTTGATTGCTAATGGAATGAGAATCAATAGCATAGTTCATACCATTAATATGGGGGGAAAATCTTCCAGTCTCATCACCCAATTCTCCCATAAAGCAACTGTGGAAGCTTGTAACTGGAATATGCTGTAAGTGGAAGAATAGGTATCCTCTTCGAAGTGTTCAGAGCTAATTTAAATTTCATGCAGTGTAAACAGTTGACCTTATGAGATGGCAGTAAAAACCGTCCCAGAATAGATATGAAGTTTCTAAACTCTATGGAGGATAGTTGAATTTATCATAAAAATCTTAGAATCACTAACAATTAAAAAAAAAAAAGAACCAGCTTATTAAAAAATACTTCGTGCTTAATAACCACCTAATGTTTTGAATTGTTTCAAAACTTTAAAAAAAATAACTTCATATTTGAAGGTAGGAACATATGTCTTCATACAACAGCAAGCATATAAAAAAACAAAGTAAATCAAGTATAAAGTATCATTTTTCAAGAACAAAATGTATCTTAAAATGTTTAAATCAAATCGTAGGTTAGTGAACATACACTGTACACTGCTCTTTATTTACATTTTGATGTAGACTGTCCTTTGATATTAATTAAAGTGCTTTTTACGGCCAAAGAAAAACATAATTTCATTTTTCATAGTGGGCTTAATTTGAAATACAGGCATCCCGTTGATTCACCAGCACACTAGGATTTAGAAAACACAACTTTGAAAGGTACATTTTGTGGAATGGGCAGTACACCCTGTGGCTTGGCCGTCTAGTCAGAAGGATGAGACCATGCTGGCTATGTAACGACATCTTTGAACATTATTCTCAAGGGTGGTAAATGCAAAACAAAGTAATATCAACTGGCACTTAATTCTGCAAGTTCCCTGCTGATTGGGGTATTCAGTGAAATGGAACTCTTCCTGACAGGAAGTCAGCTAGTGAGGATGGAGACATTTGAAAATAAAGTGTGTTTTAATCTGACTCCCTGCTGTTTAACAACTCCTCTTTTAAATTTTGGATTAAGAAGAGAGGAAAAGGGAGGAACACAAATGGGAATATCCCGAGTATCGCATTTCTCTTTGATTAATATAAATGGGAGTACAGGTCAATATCTCTCTTTCATAGTTGTTACGGCTTGGTGCTCACCTTCCTATTCCAACTTTAAATCAGTCTACTAGTTGTGGTGTTACGAAATGTTTGCTTAAAAATGTAGTTTTAAATTCCCTTGGTTTAATGTCAAATCCTTTGACTTTTTAAAGGCTCAACTGTATTCAAGTATAACATTTTTTATACAAAGTATATTTATGGTACACTAATGGATTTCAGTCAAAGTAGTTAGTTAAATTTGGCCTTCCCAGCTTTTTAGGACCTAGATTCACATATTGCTTCTCTAATTTAACACGTTTACACTGCTTGACATAGGTAGCTGTTGAGATAAGATTGTTATGTAGTATATTGTAGTACCTTCAAGACAGGTGCAGTTAGAATATTCTACAGGCATTCCATCTACTGTCTTTGTAGTGCCTAATTTTTGGTCGTGCCACTATCTTATGACATGAAAGTTATAAGTTACAAAATGATTCTTACAAAATATGAAGTTTGAACCTTGACTTAGGCCTAAATGAAGCCCTAATCAGATCCCTGAAGCTAGCTAGTTATTTGCTTTTATGGTAGCAAAAAAATGTGCAGGGACAGTGCTGAGATCATTGTTGTCTCCATTTTGAGTTAAACAATATAAAAAGGAAAATGACTTTGGCCATTTCTTGAAAGAAATGATTGAGGTTGGAAAATGCTCTGGTGACTGATTTTGAATACTCATAAATATTTTTCTTCCTGTTGATGGTTAACAAATTTTGTAGACTTGGGTGAATCAATTTCTTTTATATTCCAAAGACTTGGTTTCTTATTGAGTGCTGTGAATGTACTAAGAGCTTGTTATTTAATATTTATAAAAGTATACATAACTGCTCATGGAACAAAATAGGGCACAGTTTAAAGTTATTTGTGCTGACTTGTGTTTTCAGAATACAGAACTTTCTCCCTGTATTAGTATTTTCAGTGCCTCCACTTTTCCTTTCAGGAAATTAATTTTTGTCTTACATCTTTATCTCATAAAGTAAAATAACACTATTTTCTTCTTCTCTATGTTCTTCTTTTCTGAGGTTATTATATACTTTTTATAATTATATGTTCTGTCTAACCTGTTTTCATCTTGAACCATAAAGTATTAACTTTCTAAGAATTTCTCATAGCTTAGCAATTTTTGCCTTTCTTTCCAATGGGTCACATTGGCTTTCTTCCATGGACGCCACAGTGATTCCATCACTTCCTCTTCTTATCATAATGATAGCTCTTCCTAGGAAAGTCCGTATGGTATGCCAAATATGGAAACATTGATGAGTGTTAAGAATCTGATGTTTGAAGGTCTTTGTAAACTTTAGTTCTCCTCATTTATACCACATTTATTTTAACATAATTCATATTTAATTTCATTCAGAACTTTTAAAAACTTTCTGACTATATTATTATCTTTACAAATTTGTGTAACTTGAATTTTGTCAGGATGGAAAAAGGACAAATATCTTTGGAGAAAGTTCTCTTAAGAATCTGATTCTGGCTTCAAAAACTATGCTAAGTACACAAGGTGATCAATTTGTTCATGACTTGATCTTACTACATAAAATATGCCGATTTATCAAAACAGAACATTTCATATTTAAATATATACAATTTCAGTTAATCATAACTTTGAGCATCATGTTGAGACAGAGAAAGCTTCAGATGTAAGAGCATCGGGTTTTAAGGTTCCTTATATTGCTATGTAAGTTATGTTGTAGGCGGAAGAGTGGCTTACATCATGGTGTGTATCCAAAGCATGTGTTTGGAATTCTGTGCTCTACTAGGTATTAGCTAGCATATTATTAGGAGTATTGATAAACATTTGAAGATGACTGAATTATTCTGGATTGAAAGTATTGCTCCTTTTCACAACCAAAGTTATAATGTATGATTGGCCTGTGTTTTATGGCTCAACATTTATGAGAAATTTTTATTACTTGTATGTTTCTTATATAGTATGTGTTTAAAATTTGAGACCAGAGTTTTATGGGGACTTGTGGTATGATGTTTAGATAATTTTAGTTCTGAAGATACATCACTTCACATCATAAACATAAATCTTAATTGCTTATGATGAATACCAACCAAATATGTGTCTTTACAATTATCCTTTATTTGAAGTTAAACTGAATTAAAATCTCATTTTATATTAACCTTGACATATTTTTCAATGAATTACATAGTATATGTTGATGGTGGTGAGTGTGCAGCATAGAAGACTCCAAGTAGTTAAACAGCAGGAAAGTTTTCTGCTTTTAGTTAAAAACTGCTGTTTTTTGTATGGCCTTATTTACCACATGTTTAATTCTTAATGTTGTGTGCTGTGGGACTGTGCACAAAAAGGCAGCATAAAGAGCTCTGCTTCTAAGTCTATGGCTGTTACTTGCTACACAATAATAACGGCACTATTTTATTAGGTTACTTGTAATTAACTTCAGCACTAGACATCCATATAAATCAGTGGTAATCTGTTTTCTTTAGATTTTTATTTTTTTAAAACTGAGTTAATGTACTTGTTTCTGTTTTTTTTTTACGTATGGATTGAAGTTGTAATTGCTTTCTGGAATTAGTCTGTCACAAATAACATACATGTGCTTTGAAGAAATGATTGAGGCAAGCTAATGAATTTTATATAACATTTTATAAAGATTTGTTACTGAAATAAATATTCAGATGTAACATTGTTTTGTTGTGAAACTTAATAAATAGTGATTTTTATTCTCCCAAGTCAAAAAGCGTCTAGACATTTGAACAGTTAAAGTGACAACACTTATTAATTAGAAAATATTTATACTTTTTATATTAAAAATTCTGGCATGGTAAGATATCCAAATATATCAACTCCTATTTATCAATTTATAGAAAGTCTTTTAATTTTAAACATTTTAAATTTAAACATTCAAACCTTCGTATATTTCATTTTTGCATATATTTGATGATTACTTCTTTACATATTGACTGAGAGTTTATATTATTTTATACACATACTTTTAAATATTATTAGTTTATAATGTAATAAAAGTTATAGAAACATACCTTTTATAAAAATTAAGTCTAAAGAGACATTTCTGTATGTGTATTTCTGGCTGAGTTCAAGGTAATAGTGTATAAAAATTCAAACCAAAATTGAAAAAAGAAACCATGACTGTATATGGAATATGCTTGTAAATCTGTAGGAGAGGCTTTAAAGAGGCATGGGTTAATTTTATCACTTATATGATAGTAAAGTCTTTATTTGATCATTGTTAAATGAGTGTTAAGTGTATTGAGGGTAGAAATGGCAGCCATGAAGAAAAATGGACAGGTCATGAAACTAATGCTTTAAAAAATAACTTGACTGGTAAATACTTCTTATTACATTGAGTACATTAGATAGCTTTAAAATGTTTAAAAAATAATTAGCCATTTTATATAGTTGTAATGGATGTCTTTCATGGTCTCCCTCCAGCAGTCTTTAATGAACCCGCCTTGTAATTTCAGTGCAGGCTTTGAGATTCCCTGAAGACTTGACTTCAGACCTCAAAGGGCAGGAGTTGCCATATGTCTGGAGAAGCAGAGTTGCCGAGCAGACTGACCATGTACTAATAGGACACATTTATATAGCTCCTGAGTGTGGATCCCTGATAGTCTTAATTATGATCATCTGTTGGGAGCTTGTAGCTAGACAAGGTTAGAACAACTTTTGCTGTCTATGGAAACCATACTTTCTGTATTGAACAGTGAAAGATATTAACAAAGTTGAACTGAATTAGGAAATTATTAGAAATTCATTATCGATTAAAGAGTATTTTTATACATAATTGAAAATAAATGTTTTATGTGCTTGAGCACAGCTAAGTTTTCTAATTGAGTATTTTAGATAGCTAGGATATATTTATAAAAATAGGTATTTGATTATATGTTATCCTGATCTTTTGCAGTTTAAAAATCTTTATAGTTTATACATCCTATGAATAGTTACTTTAGAAATAGCCAGTTCCTTGTATATAGGGCTCCATTTGATTTTTTTTTTTTTGCTAACTATTATGAAATTGGCTGTATGCTCAAATTTTAATAGAGTTAATTTTCTCTTATTTTTAACTTTACTCATAGAACCATACTGTGCTTTATACATAAATGTGTTCACAAAAATGAGACTAGCACTTTTCAAAGGGCAGCTACCTGTTTTACGGTCACTGAAAGACATCTCATGTGACGAAACGATAAAGTAAGATTTCTCCTTTACAGTTCTGCTGTATTCCTTACTGGCATGTGGTCAGGGTAGGAACAGTATGTTAGATGCACTGTTGAGAGAGTGCTGACACACAGACACATGCTGCTGAAAAGTCACTGAAAGTTTCCCTTATGCACTGAGGGCCACTATATCCCTACCCAGAACAAGTTTCACCTCAGTTTGGCCTTTAGTCTCATGTATAATGTTTCTCAGTTTTATGTTCATACATTTCCTTC
Organism: Peromyscus maniculatus bairdii; assembly: GCF_049852395.1. Lineage (NCBI taxonomy): Eukaryota > Metazoa > Chordata > Mammalia > Rodentia > Cricetidae > Peromyscus > Peromyscus maniculatus. The sequence continues at coordinate 66,727,318 of NC_134857.1, forward strand.
TTTAGTCAATATCTCCTCTCTGACCTGTTTCTTTGACTCATGATAGTGTTTCTGTCATCTCTTTTGGTCATTTGAAGTATAGCAGATCCTTTTTGATGTTTTTTTTTAAACAAAGAAAGGTAACTATAACATTTTAAAAATTAGTGTGGGCATTTAATTAAAAATGCAAGCCCTAGCTGAGTAGAGTGTCATTGCAATTCAGTTCCTCAGGTGTCTGAGGCAGGAGGATTGCTTGAACCAGCCTAGACAACATATCAACGTGGCTTTAAGAAAGAAAACCCTGGGCCATGTGTTGTAGCATGTAATTCCAGCATGTGGGAGCCTGCTGAAAAAGGCTTATGAGTTCAAGTTCAGCCTTGACTATATAGAGAGTATGAGGCCAGCCTGGGCTACCTGAGACCTTACTAAATGAAAGGAAACAAAGTCACCACATGTGCACATGTTTACATACTCCCTAATTAAAAAATGAATGTATACATAAACATATATCACAATGAATAAAACGCAAACCAAGATAACAAAAACCATTAAACAAAGCCAAAATAAATTAAAACCACTAAGACTTCAACTTTTTTTTTTTAATAAGGAAGCAAAATAGGTAATTATGAGTTTGGGTGTTTGTTAATTTAGTCTTTGTTCCTTTCTTTTATATAAATCATGTTTAATTCCAAACTTCACAACTTATTTTAATGGATTTTAGTATTCATAGAAATTAAGGTTATTTTCATTTGATAGGTTAGAATATTGACTTTAGAAAAACAACAAATACTTAATAATCAACATATAATACATTTTTATTTTCAAATTTTGTCATGAGTATTCATGAAACTTGAATGCTTCTGTTATTTGGAGGTTTTCAGAATAATACAAGATAAATATATATTGTCTACATAGGAAAACATGCATATATCAAGGAGGTCCATCTACCCACATGTGGGCACGAGAAGCAATCAGGAACCCTGATCCACTCACCTATGACCAGGGATGTTTTATTTAGTTGTATGTCTTCACCAGCCAAGGCCTGTGAGGACATCTGCATGGATCTCAGACTCTAATAGAAGCCCTACTCTTAATTACTGGACAAGCTGCGTCAGGTAGACCTGGACCACTTCTCTGCATGGCTGATGGTGATTTTTGGGCACTGTCTTTGTTTTTTTTTCTTCACGGGTTTGCTGTAGCTTACCTGGACTTATTCTGATATCTTCGTCTCCACATAAGTTATTAAAGCTCGTGTGTGCTCAGCACCGTGGTCCTGCATGCCACATACTGAGCTGCTGGTGAAACTGTCCCACCTGAGATAATGGCATCCTACCTACTGTAGCATCTCCATAGGTGTTCCTGATATCAGTTATAAACAAAGAAGCTGTATGGAGACGAAATAGGTGTTCATCTGGACCCATAGACAATAGAGCATACTCAGCTGATGTATGCCATGATGCCAATGGACATTCTCTTTTTCAAAAGACAGCCTATAAAATTGGTAAAGTTAACTGACTTGCCTTTTGTATAAATAGCAATTTAAGGACAAAAAAAAAAAATCATTAAGAAACAAGACAATCTAATACCCACCCACAGAACTCAAGGAGAAGGGAAAACGGCAACTTTCTTTAAAAGTTTTTTAAAAAAAATTCAAGCAAACAGAACAAATACAAAGAAATACAAATAATTCAGTGAAGTAGAAAAGCATTTCATGATACGAATGAGAAATTTAGCAGTGAGACAGAGTCCATAAAAGAATCAAACATCTTGGAACTGAAGAACTCAATAAATGAAATAAAAAAATACAATTGAGATGGTTGGCAACAGACTATATATAGCAAGCGGAAGAGCTTCAGATCTCAAGGTTTATCCTTTGAAATACTAGTCAGATTAATCATTAAAGAATGAAGAATGACTGTGGGACTTATGAAAATGAAACTCCTCTCAGTGTGGAATGAGATTAAACTGTCTCTTTTCTCCATTCTTATTCAACATAGTAATAGAAATCCTAGCCAGAAGGCAAGAGAAAGAAAGAGCACCTGATTAGAAAAGGAGGTGGTGATGTTGTCTGTTTGCAGATGACATAATTTTACATGCACACAACTCAAAGAATATACTAAGGTTTATTAGAAGTGATAAAATGTTGTAGGACCCAAAATGAACATACAAAAATCAATAACATTTTATATACCTATATTATGTTTCAAAATCAGACCCATTTCAAATGTTTACCATAAATAAATAGAAAACAAAAACTAAACTAATTATAAGCTTAATTCAATAAAAATTGCAAAATATGGATTAAAAAATTAAATAAATAAGAATGGGGAACAGGTATTTGTTTCATCTCAGGTCCCCCTTTTTTGCAATGATTTGTTTTTTTTTTCTTTTTTTAGTATAGCCAGATATTTTCTGATGATTCCTGAGTGGTTTGTATAGTAAGAATAATTTTCTCTTAAAGCTATACAATAACCTCTCTTTTTCACATAGATCAGGTTGAGTGCCCTATCCTATTGTAGAACTATTTCAGCCGATAAATCTACCTGTTCCTAGACCTTGGTGTGTGTGGTTTAACAGGTACCTTTCCTGGTATGCTGATAGGCACCATGGGTAGCCATTTTGTCCCCTATGCCAGGGAGTATCCTTTTGATCTAACATTCCAGCCTGTTGGGGGACAAGGGGAGATGTGTCAGCCATCTCAGGGCCTTTGGCCTGTCTGCCAGTTGCTGTTGGCTCTTGTATCATTCATGCCTTAACTAAATGATAATTCCTGTCTGAGTACCATTAAGCTGATGATTACTAGATCCAAATATAAACAGGTACCCATTACAGAGTCAAAGATTTAACTCAGGATACAACTCAAGTGGGGAATGTGAGAGCCAAAGTTTTAGTTACTTGCCTAAGAGTCCATGAAACAAAAATGCCTCTGATATATAAGCCCCTTGCCCCAAAACAGATAGTTCCTGAAGTGCTGGAGGCTATTGTTTATTGGAGATAGCAAGCCACATGTTTTCACTCCCCTCACCGAGTTCCAGTGACTTATCTTCACTGGATGTGTCTGATCACATGTGGGCAGGAACTATGTTAGGATGAACTCTTGTCCCTGAATGGATATTGGCTGGAGGTACACAGGCAGGAAGTAAATCAGGATGTATGCTTGCCCCTGGTTGGATCTTATGGGAAATGTGGTGAATTATGGGTTTTGCTTTTTGAGCCCCTGAAAAATGTGACTAGGGGCCATTCCCGTGAACCTGGGTATGGATCTGGCCAGAGCCCATTCACCTGGCCAGTATTTAACTAAAGCTTGCTTCACATGTGGCTTAAAAAAAAAACAAAAATTAAAGTTGATACCAAAATCTAGAGAGACATTCCATGTTCGTTTATGGTTACAAAAAGCTAGATGTTCATATTACTGAAAGAGACGTACATATTATATTTATCGTTCATAGGAAAAGATAAAAGCAATCATAAAATTGACCTGGAACCTCTAAAAACAATAAGCCAATTCCATCTTGAGTGGGGGGAAAAATAGCTGAAGATCTAACAATTACTAACCTGAAATTAAGTAATAGTTTGTTGTGGCCAGAATATCACAGTCTTAGCTTAAAAATGGGTACAAACATCAGTGAAACAGAGTAGAGAGCCCACATAGTTACAGTGAATTGAATTTTACCAACAATAAAAGCAATACTGGAGAAGACTGTTTTAGTCAGTAATCAGTACTAACAAAACCAAATATTAATTTCCAGACAGATTCATCTATCATCTGTCTTTTAAAATATACAAAACCCCACTCAAATTGGACCCAGGACCTAAATATAATACTCACTACCAGCAAACTGACATTAGAGAATATAGCAGAGACACTTGAATGTTTGTGTGCAATGCTTTTCTGGAGAATAATAGGCCAGCCAACCACCAACAAGAATAAAATAGATAATATAATCATCTCAAATCATAAAAGTCTCCAGTTGCCGAGAGAAACAGTGATGGGTGAAGAGTCAACATACGTAGTAAGAGAAAACATTTACAAACTGTTATCTGACAATAGATTGGTGTCTGGAATATATAACGAGCTGAAGGAAATTGAGCAGCAACTAGAAGCATAGAAACTGAAATCATCTGAGTTTACTCTTATTATTCCAGCATCTGGGAGGTGGAGGAAGGAAGAGGAGGAGTTCAGGCCGGTTTGATTAAATAGGGTGTTGGAGGCCACTCTGGGCTGCATGGAACCCTGTTTAAACAAAATAGAAGCTCTAAAACCAAATTTAGGTCATTGAAGAAATTCATAAATTATTTGAGTAAACATTCCTTAAGAGCAGATAGAACAATTTCTAAAAAGTATATACAAATACTTAGTTTATTAATCATCAGGGAAATTACTCAAAAAGTTAAAAGTTCATCTAGAAATAATGTATGTCACAAAATAGGATGTTACTGCAGTGATTATCAAAACTGATGAATTCTCAAAATAAATTGATAGGAAAAATTACATGTAATGAACCTTGTCAAAGTGTGGGCTGTGCTTTTGAACATGTTAATTTTTAGGAATTACTTTTATCTTTTAAACTTTTTCACTTTCAAAATATAGGCAAAGTTGTATAGTACCTTCACTAAATATGTTCTATGATACTTAATTTTTAGAAAACTAAAGTTAATCTCAGTATGTTAGCATTCTAAATTAATTTAAATAAATAATTTGTATGTCAGTTTATTTTTCTCCATGTTTGAGAAACATAGGAATCAATGTAATATCATTAATAAAGGCTTTATTCTCTCTTTGAAAAATCTTCTTTTCTATCAAAACACATGCTTTACATTTGGTGATGCTCTGGTAGTCTTGAATGTTCTCATATTGTTGTCACTGCATGACTTCAGAGCATTAGTAAACCTAAGAGTGTGTTTTAGTAAAAATTGATTCGGCAACAGTTATGGTCCTAGGATGTGATAATCAATTAAATATAGCTTAGGCACAGGTATGAAATTATTGACTCTGCTGCTTTTTGAGGCCTTCCTCTTGAAAGTGCTCAAGTGTGTTTTGAAATTACTTACTTGCATTAGTGGTTGGATTTGAGGCTTTTAACGTGTTTTCATCAGGACCTCTTGGGAAAGGATAACCAAGACCTTTAAATGTACTGTGCATTTTGTATCACTATATAATTGTAAATACTGTTATGAAATATTGAAATGATCATGAAAGATGATGACCATTAAGCTTTTCTTTCAACTATTAAAACTCACTAAAGGTTATATTGAGCTGTGGTTTATAAAATTGTTTAGACTAACGCCTTGTTGATAATTGTTTTTGAGTGGAGAAAAATGCCTTCAAACACCATGATTAATGAATATTCTTTTTAGTTTTGGCAACTTCCACAAATTACTGTAGAGAGTGTTTTATTGCACAGAAAATGTATTGGGTTTGATCATTGGGAATATATATATATAAAAAAAGAAAGTAGGAATATTTTCTCTTAGGCTTCAACTTCCCTTTCATAAGCATTGTTAATTTTGAATAGATTTCTTTGTCACTTATTATATTCCTTTTACCTTAACTAAAACAACAAATAAAAAAGATTTATAGATGCTGTCTCTATGAACCAGAAGTCAAGTGATAAATTTGATTTTCTGAGCATCAGCAAAAGTTGTCATTCTCCAATTGTCATGTACCTTCTTGTCTAATTTTTTGTTCTGTTCTGGACTTTTAAAAAATTATTTTTAAGATAACATTCAAAGTAGTAGGTTTCATTATAGCAGTTTTATGAATAATAGCATTAAAATTTTGTTTTGTTCATTTTTTCTTTTATTTAGACAGAAATCTAAATATCCACTTCATTATTAAAAGACTTTAAAACTAAGTATATATCATTGTAGTCAACTCTTGATCTGATTTGTTTTTAATAGTATTTTGTTTGACATGCCAATCTAAATTTAGGTCACTATTATTTTTTAATTGGTGATTTTTAGTTATAAGTACCAATTTTGTCATATTTTCAGTCTAACTTCAGTAATGCTATTTAAAATTTTTTAGAATTTAAATAGCATATCTTATGATTTTATTTTTACATAAGAATTCATTTGGGCAAAAGTAAAATCAACAATGTTTACTAATTTATTGAAAATATAGACAAGAGTATGCTTATGTTTTCTTTATATGAAATTCAAATTATGTAATAAAGCCCTCTTTGGTTATAGTTTTGAATAATATATCATCAATGTGAATACTAGATGATACTCTCAAAGATAATATGACTTTGAGAGTAGTTTTAGATTCAGCTTGAATTTTAGGGTTTTGTGTTGAGTGAATGGGAAGAGTGGGACCCTCTGCCCTGGATATAATTTCTGCTTACCCTTAATCTTCTTGCTACCTTGCTACCTCTGAGAAGAAATGTGGATATGCTCTTTGCTTTTTTCTTTAGGATAAATTCTGTTGTGGAATTTGATTGCTTTTACTTTTACCACGTTTGTTAATTTCATTTTGACCTAAAAGGACTTTAAATCTGATTGAAATATCTGTTTTACACTTGATTTGGTTTATATTATTGAAATAAATTTAGGATATCTATAGTCTGTTGGGTGGCAACTGTGAATTTTGAGAGAGTGTATAGACTTCTTTTCACTTATTCCTAAATGTTGTTAAATTGTAGAATAAAATGTAATAAATATAATATAATGTATAATAAATATAATAAGATATACTTGGAATAGAAATATTTTAATATTGTGTTTATCATGACAAAATAGTATAAAATTTCCAAGAACTTATCCTCCTTGTGTTAGGATGAAAACAAGTCTTTATGACTGCCTCTTTTTTATTTTTAATAATTCATTGCCTTTTCCTCCTTTTGGCAGATCTAATTATTGGATGCATTTTCATGTCTACTGTTTTTTATTTTAATTTTTATTTTACTCTATATATTCTATGTGTATGGTCGTACAAATACTTTTGGGAAAGATGGAGTCATTCAGCACAATCATGGCATACTGTTTTACTCCTGATACCTTGGATTTTTTTTAAAACACAATGAATGTAGAACAAAAGTGGTTACAAAAAAATAAAAACAGAAGAAGAATGTACACATCCATATGCAATTACCTTGAAATGACATAGAATTTAAAACTCCACAGGTTGTTACATTCAGAAACGTTATTTGGTTAATGATGAGCAATTGTAAATAGCTGAGCCTAGTCTTTCAATTTAGATTTTAAGTAAGAACAAAAATAATAGTTGAACAATATCATATAACTTATAATACAAGGGACCTGAGAGTGTTAAGAAAAAATGTATCAGGTTTTTTTAAAGATAGGTGTGAGTATTCACGTTTATGTAGATGTATGTACACAGATGCATAGAGCATGGTGGACTGATATGGACACATGAATGCATAAACATGGATACATTCACTGCCATTTCTAAAAGTATTTCAATTTGTAATGCCACTTCGAATTGTCTTAATGCTTATTTTACATAGGTTTTGAGAGTAAGGGATAAAGTATTCATTTGAACATGCTTTTCTGATTGATTCCCACACTAGGCTTTTTAATGGATATTGTTTTAGTGGATAAAGTTAATGTATAAATTTTTAATGGTTAGTGAGTATGGTTGGAAATTTATAGCACTTATTGTTAAGTTATATGCCAGTAAATTATAGTTTTCCAGTTCATAACTGGTGTATTCCAGTTCATGTTCCCTATGTTATTAGTAGTCATTTGGTGGGAGTATCTTTCTTCATTCTGGATTATCAATATCTATGTTATCTGCCCCTGGTATGTTTTGCTTCTGTTGAACCTAATCTTGGTGATAACAGTTTAGCTAGAATACAGTGGTGTAAAACAACAATGGCAGGCAAAATATGAACCTGCTCTTTCTGTTTAGACTGAAGCAAGTGTTCACTTAATGAAATGGATCTTTCTGTTTCAGTCCCTGTTTTCACCGGCCTGTGTTGAGTCAGCAGCAGGCTTCCCATAACTTTTCCTTTAAGAACTAAAGGAAGTTGAAATTGATATGGACGATGTTTTTTGTTGTGGCATTAAAATAACTAACCTAAGTATAATTTCCTCAGCTATTTTTCTCTGTTTTTCAGGAGTGGCAAAATTCTATTCAGAAGAATGCAGGCCTTGCTTTTATTGAACTTGTCAATGAAGGAAGGTAATTTATTTTATATCTATTTATATTTTACTTTAAAATATTCTTTTATTTTTTTCTGTATGAACTGATACTTTGGTGTTCTGTGTATATTGTTTTTGAGTCAGTAATATTTTAGTGCTTTTGTTTATTGATTACTGAATTATGCCAATGTGCAGTCATTTTATAATCTTCAGAGTTACACTGCTGAGATTCTGGTTTTTATTTTCAATAATTGTGTCTAAGTGTAGCAAAAATAATTTGGTGTTTCTATTCGTATTTGTACAAGGAATCCATATTTATTGGCAACTTTCTATAAAGTTTTGTTTGCAGAGCCATTTAGAATTGGGTATCTGTGTTTTCTCTCTGTCATGTCATAGTCTGGCCATGAGGAAGAATAGCACAAGTTTAGTTTTTGTTATTATGGGCTGCGAAAATGTGGCGGGTGATCAACAGGTATGATTTCCACTTAAAGAACAGAAAGAGAAGATTTTAAGAACCAACAATTAGTGGTGGGAAACTGAAGCAGTGACAGAATAGAAACGAAAAGGAAAGCAATATTTAAGAAAATGGAAGATCTGCTGGAAGTGTCACCATCTCTGATATCAAATTGTACACAGCAGTAAGAATAATAAATCAACATCATATTGGCATAAAGACAGACACGATGATCAAAACAAATACAGGTACCCCCAGCTGGCCAACGTGCCGAGAGTGAGAGAACTTGGAACACTCAGTGCTAAAGGGCATGTCGCCATCAAATTTCTTCCCTCAGTGTTCAGGGCACCCTGTGGAAGGAGGCAGAAAGATTGTAAGAACCAGAAGGGGTGGAGGACAGTAATGATCCAAGGCCTTCTGCACACCGCAGGGCCGACATACATGTGAGCTCACAGCGATTGTGCATTGTGCACAGGAGGTGCTTAGTTCTGACAGATGGCTTCCAGCCCTGAGAAGGAGACACCGGCCCCAAACCAGAGCGGTGTCTGATGACAGCTGCTCTCGAAGACAAAGTTAGTCCCCGCAGAGTCTCCCTGGGTACACATGGCTCTTCAGGCCAGGCCCAGGCCCGTCAGTAGGTGGCCAGCACAGAACAAGCCCAGTGCCGTATTCGCATGTTCTTTTCTTGTAAGGTTTTTACAGGGCAGGCTGCTCTTGTTTTCTAACTCACAGGTTCTTGTGACTTCTGAATTTGGGTTTTTAGGAAATTTTCTGCATAAGATGCACATCTATATATGTATATCTTGCTTTATCTTTGGCTCTTTTTCTTCTGTTTGTTTTGTTATAGTCTGGTTTGCTTGTTTTTGCTTTATATTATTTTATTTTATTGTTATCCCTTAGATGCCTGTTTGCTTTCTACAAAGAGGCAGAAAGGATGTGGATTCCCATGGGAGAGAAGATGGGGGGCGGGGGGCGGGTTCTCAGTGAAGTTGAGGACGTGAAAAATATGTATTTTCAATAAAAGAAAGAAAAAAAAGAGAGAATGAATGATTAATAAGGTAGAACAAATGGGAAAACCAGAATGATGAGCAGGTTACTTTGTGTGTGTTTGTGATAGCTGAGTTTGCATTAATGGATTTGAAGACTTGAAGTATAGATTAAAAGGTTGATGGTTTTTCAGAATAGTATCCTAAGCAGAAGTAATGTTTCAAGGAGGCTTATTTATATTGCTTGACTGATCCCATCAGTGTACTAATTTAACATTGAAAAATAAGGTAAAATTTAACCAGAGAACATAAGTATTGAGATATATTTTCAATAGATAGTAGTGTTAGTAATAAAGACATTAGAAAATGGTAAATATAGCCGGGCGGTGGTGGCGCACGCCTTTAATCCCAGCATTCGGGAGGCAGAGGCAGGCGCATCTCCGTGAGTTCGAGGCCAGCCTGGGCTACCAAGTGAGTTCCAGGAAAGGCGCAAAGCTACACAGAGAAACCCTGTCTCGAAAAACCAAAAAAAAAAAAAAAAAAAAAAGAAAATGGTAAATATGTATATTTTGGTGGAAAACATCAAAGTGGTGGAAACAATATCTGAAACATTGTGATGAGTAAATATTTATGATCTTGGGTACTACCAAGAACTTTTGTATTTTTCAGCCACGGTTTCCTCATTTATTCATTATTTATTATATTCAGTATCAAATTTTTCTTAACTTTGAGGATATGGCAGTAAACAGGCAATTATCTTTTGTGGAACTTACATTTTAAATATAGATTATGAACTATAAACAAAGTAAGTTGTATAATATACGAATAGTGACAAATACTACAGAAAAAGAAAATACAGAGCAGAATGGATGAGATGATCTTTTAGGGATAGTTTTGAAGAAAAGATTAATGATTGGGGCCAGGCGGTGGTGGCGCATGCCTTTAATCCCAGCACTTGGGAGGCAGAGGCAGGTGGGTCTCAGTGAGTTCAAGGCCAGCCTGGTCTACAAAGCGAGTTCCAGGACAGCCAGGACTGTTACACAGAGAAACCCTGACTCAAAAAACAAAACTAAACAATAACAACAAAAAGATTAATGATTGGTTTGCAGTTTAAAATACTGTGGTTCTTGTTAGGACTCATTGAGAAGGTGAGATTTGGGCATGTACTTGAGGTATATACCATAGGGATGTGCACACTCTGTTATTCTCAGCCAAGAGACTAGTCACTGTGCAAGTGTGAAATTTCCCACTATGTCTGAAGAACATAGCTAAAATAGTGATCAAATGAAGAAAAGCAGGTGAAGGAAGGTCAATAAAAATACAGAACAAAATTTTGAGTAACCTTAGAAAGTACTTTGTGGTGAATTCCATTATTGCAGGATATTGAATAGAAGAGGTAGACTATCTCTCTTATGTCTTAAAAGGATCATCATGGTTAATGCAGATAGAAATTGGATGATAGAAGCCAGTAGCTCAGCTGTAGGGCTAAGTAATAATTCAGCATGATGGTTACTTAAACTAGAGTGTAACATTAGGAGATAAAAACTTGGAAAGTGTATGGATATATTTTAAAGATATAAGTTTAAGTGTTTCTCAGCCATTTGAGTTCCTGCTAATGAGAATTCTGTCTTTAGATCTGTACTCCATTTTTAAAATTGGATTACTTGGTTTTTGATATCTAGTTTCTTGAGTTCTTTATATATTCTGTATATTAGTTCTTTATCAGATATGGAATTGGTAAAAATCTTTTCCAATTCTGTAGTCTGCCATTTTGTCCAGTTGATGGTGTTCTTTGCCTTACAGAATCTTTTTAGTTTATGAGGTCTTATTTACTAATTGTTGATTTTTAGTGCTATACTAACAGTGTTCTGTTCAGAAAGTCTTTTCCTGTGCCAGTAAGTTCAAAGTTATCCCCTACTTTTTCTTGTATTGGCTTCAGTGTATCTGGTTTTAAGCTGCGTTCTTTGATCCACTTGGACTTGAGTGTTGTGCAGTTTAATGGATATGCTACCTATTTGCACTCTTTTACATGTAGACATCCAGTTTCACCAGCACCATTTGTTGAAGATGCTATCTTTTTCCCAGTGTGTATTTCTGGCTTCTTTTTAAAAAAATCAGGTGTCCATAGGTATGGGGATTTATCTACGTCTTTAATTCTATTCCATTGATCATTGTGTCTGTTTTTATGCCAATACCATGCTGTAGCTTTATAGTACAACTTGAAGTTGGAGATGGTAATACCTTCAGCAGTTCTTCAATTGTTCAGGATTGTTTTAGCTATCTTGAGTCTTTTCATGTTTCCGTGCAAAGCTGAGAATTGTCCTTTCAACATCTGTCAAGAATTGTGCTGGAATTTTAATGGGGATCACATTTAATTTATAGGTTGCTTTGGTAGGGTGGCCATTTTAACTATGTTAATACTACTGATTGATGAACATGGGTGGTGATGTTTCCATCTTCTGACATCTTCTTCAATTTCTTTCTTCAAAGACTTCAAAGTTTTTTTTATCATAAAAATCATCACTTGCTTGGTTAGAGTTACCCAAGATACTTTATATTATTTGAGGCTATTGTGAAAGGTGTTGTTTCCCTGATTTCTTTCTTGGTCTGTTTTCATTTGTATATAGGAAGGCTACTGACTTTTGCGAGTTAATTTTGTGTCCAGCTACTTTGCTGAAAGTGTTTATCGGCTGCATGAGTTCCCTGTCGGTATTTTTGGGGTCATTCAAATATACTATCATATCATCTGCAAATAAAGATACTTCTACTTCTCCCTTTCCAATTTGTATCCCCTTTATATCTTTCAGTTGTCTTATTGCTGTAGTTAAAAGTTCAAATACATATTGAATAGGTATGGATAGAGTGGACAGCCATGTATTGTTCCTCATTTAGTGTAACTGCTTTGAGTTTCTCTCCATTTAAATTGATGTTGGCTATGAGCTTGCTGTAAACTGCCTTTCTTATGTTTAGGTATGTTCCTTGTATCCCTAGCCTTTCTCGAACTTTTATCATGAAGGGGTGTTGTATTTTGTCTAATGTCTTTTCTGCATCTAATGATATGATCATGTATTTTTTTCTTCCTTCAGTTTGTTTATATGGTGGGTTACATTTAATGATTTTTTGATATTGAACCATCCCTGCATCTCTGGGATGAAGCCTACTTGATCATGATGGATGCTTTTTGGATGTGTTCTTGGATTTGGTTTGCAAATATTTTGTTCAGAAAATTTGCATTTATGTTCATAAGGGAAATTGGTCTATTTTTTTCCTTGTTGGGTCTTTATGTGGTTTGGGTATTAGGGTAACTGTGGCCTTAAAATGAATTTGGCAGTGTTCCCTCTGTTTCTATTTTATGGAATAATTTGAGGAGTGTTGACCATTTTGTGTTGACCACCTACTTCTGAGCTTGGGCTTCCTGTAAGTGTGGTTTGTATATCCAGTGAGACCCATTGGAGAAAACTAGTTTTTCCTTTGAAAGAGTTGTCATTTGGAGATCCCTTCTGGGTTAGGGATGGGTGCTTGTGTTGACTTCCTCTTTTAGCACTGGGATCGCTCTCTAGCTGAGACCTGTGCAGGTCCTGTTCATGTTGCCACTTCTCTGTGAGTTCACACGTGTCTGAAGACTGTTTCCTTGTTGCCATTCACCCCTGACTCTTGGCAATACTGTTCCTCCCCTTCCGCATAGTCCCTCAGTCCAGAGGGTAGGGCATTTAATGAAGACATTCCAGTTAGGACTGAGTGTCCCGAGTTCTCCCCCTCTCACCACAGTGTCCAGTGGTAGGTCTCTGGATTAGTGCCCACCGACTGCAAGAGGATGGGTCTGTCTTTGATGATGGCTGAAGGAGATGCTGATCTGATTTAGCATGGTGTCATGCTAACAGTTCATGACCAGCCATGGTCCAGTACAGCTGTTGTCCCTGTCCTAGTGGTGGGGATATTAGCATCCAGACAGCATTGTCACTGACTCCGTCTATCTCATCGCAATTTGAAAGATACTTGTCAGTCCTATTTTTACTTTTGTTGTTTTGTTGTTTGCTTTTGGCTAACTTCCAGCTGATGAATGGATAATGAAAATGTGGTTCATAAACACAATGGAATTTTATTTATCCATGAAGAAAAATGAAAATATGAAATCTGCAGGAAAATGGATGGAATGGGAAGCTATTAAGTTTATTTATAATTATGTTTAGGTAAACCAGCACAGAGAGATAAACACTGCACTATCTGTCTCATACACAGATTCTAGTTTTTATAGTTGTGTAGTAGTTTGTGGGGAGGTGTAGAAGATAGTAAACTAGAAGGGGGCCATGGCAGGAGGAGAGAACCTTTGATGCAGAAGAGAGTAGGCTCATGGCACTGTGATGAGAAGGGAAGAGAAGCTAATGGGATTAGAGTGTTGAAGACTAAGGAGAGGAAGGACCTGGTGGGGGAATGGGTCATCCAAACTAAGCATGTGTTAAAATGCCAGTATTCGAGCTGCTGCTTTCTAAACACATGGAAACATTTTTATATATTACAAGACATAACATTGACGACTCAAGTGAGCCATTGTCTTTTTCTTCACTTGGGCTATTGGAGAGGATCTCTAAACCTAGTGATTTCTCTGAGGTTGGGAAACCCATTCTCAGGACTGAATTTAAGTCCCACTTTGGATGTTACCTCAGAGTTCTTGAAATATGTTATCTAGGTCACTTTTACCTAATTTATTTTCTTATATTCCTTATTTTTCTTCAGTGTTTATCATTACCTGTGGTTTTATTTTTGGATATGTTTAAAAATTAACATTTTTAGTTGTAAACTGATGGGTTTCATTATGGCAATTTTTTATGAGTGTCATCATGGCACTTTTCTATGTCATTTTACTATGCTCTTGTTACCTGAAGATGTTTATTACAACATTGTTTCCCATTTCTGCCAATAAAATGTGTGTTCTTCAAAAGATAATGCTCCCATCTTTAGTTTATAGTTGTATCTGTCACCTAGAGAAGTATCTGGTCAACTGAGTTAATATTGTATAATTAATAGAATGTTTTTTCCATATATGTTAGAAAAAGGTACTAAACTTTGATTTTCTTGTGTAAGGGATTAATGTATTTTAAACAATGCTAGAAACAAGAATAAACTTCTTAGGGAAATAACAGACCTAGTAGTGAAACTTTGTTCTTTACAGGGCAGAGTAGGGCTGGAGCAGTGACTCAGTTGTTCAGAGCACTTCCTGCTTTGCAAGGACTGGAATTTGTATCTCAACATCCACATGGGGCTGTCCTCTTCTGGCTTCCATGGGCATCTCCACACACATGCCTAGGCACACACATATACATATATAAAATTAAATTTTAGAGTGCAGAGTATATTTAAAGGAACAATTTGAAGACATATTTCTAAAGAAATTGATTTGATCTTTTCTTTTATACATATCTGATACCTTGAACTTAGGTGAGTCTATGTAGACTGGGTATGTTTGTGAAGTGGTTTGGAATGTTCCATACTAGACTGAATCCCAGGAGCAACAATAATAGTAATAAAGATTTTTCCTTTAACTGCCAGAACCAAACATTTTCCCTCTTGTTTTGTAGATCTGACCTTTGTCCTCATCAATAGAGTAGCTGTTGTAAATGTGGCTCTTGATTAATGTTTTAGTAGTTTAAATAACATGAAGACCTTTATAGATAGACAACAGTGTTAGGTTTATCAGACTTGATGTGTATCATTAGCAAATCAGTTACTTTGGTCAGACGTAAATGTTTATTTGTTTGAAATATTCTCCTTATGTAATTAATATAATACTTTATATTTTATGATTATGATTTCAATTACTGACATTGTTCATATAAGCAGCTTTCTGTTTTAAGCAAATTTATTTTATACAGTGGAAACAGCAGTGATGGACATAATCAAGTAGTGTATTTTTTAATGACTTTTAACAAAAGAAAAAAGTTTCATACAAATTTCAGTTAAAAAAAGTACGTTTTCATTTTTTATAAGCAGAGCATTGTTAACCTTAAATAATAGTGTTTTGAATGTTTTGTTGTGTTTAATAAAAATTAAAAAAATTTTTGAAAGCATTTTTATTTTTAATTATGTATTTGTGTGTGTGTGTGTTTCTGTAAATGTGTTTGTAGGTACAGATGGCATGGAGGTTGGGGAGATTCCTCTGGAGCTAAAGATATAGGCAGTTGTTCTATAACTTCCAGAAGTGAGTGCTGGGAACTGAACTTGATCCTCTCGAGGAGCACTTATGTGCTCTTAGCTGCTGAGCCATCTCTACAGCCCAATTTTTGATATTTTGAATTATCACTTCTCTATATTTTAATCATAAAACATATGACAGAACTTTTTTTTTCTAAAAGATGTAACTTTATGTAAATAAAGTTTCACATTCCTTTTTGAAGAGGTGTGTTTTGCTAGGTAGCCCAGGGAACCTGAGCTCATAGTCTTCCTGCGTCTGTCCATGTACTGAAATCATAAGCTTGTGTTGCCATGCTAGCCAATTAAAAAAAAATCTTAAAGAATAGTAAAGCTACCCTTTAGACTATGGTGCTGTGGTGCTATAGTAATTGAAATTAGTGCTTAGGTATCCCTACTAATTTTGAATGTTTTAAGTGAATGCTGAGGGTTAGCATAACATGAAATCCAGGTCTGTATAGAGGGTCACTTTGTTATGTGCATGTACTTCGGTTGATTTATGTATATACCTGATTTAGTATTATCTTAGTTACTTCTATTCTTTATCTTCACATGTATTTAACTGAAAATGAATTTAATTGTTTTAATCCCAGCAACGCCGTTGCCTACATTTTAAAATTCATTGTTTTGTTACTGAATCTTGTAACTTTTCTAACTTGGTTTTGATTTCTTATTTTGCATCCTTATTCGTATTTGGAGAACTGGTGATATTACTTGCTAGACATTTAGTGTCTCCAATAGTATTCATGTTTATTTCATTGGTTGAAGTATATCTGGTAGATTGCTTAGATTATTACCTCCTTCATTCAGGCCAGACTGTGATTCCTCTAATGAGTATCTTTTCGAGCACTTGATGCTCTTGCTATTTCGAAGAGTTCTGATCTAGACTGGAGCTCTTCAGAACACTACTCTGATATTTGAAATACTTTTGTGATGGTTTAAAGTCCTTTCTTTACTTGTCTGACTCATGCATTTGGAGA
This sequence comes from Peromyscus maniculatus bairdii, assembly GCF_049852395.1. NCBI lineage: Eukaryota > Metazoa > Chordata > Mammalia > Rodentia > Cricetidae > Peromyscus > Peromyscus maniculatus. Next base: position 66,744,009 of record NC_134857.1, read on the forward strand.
ATACTGGGTAAACATTGACCATTCTATTAATTTTATATATTTTTGTGGTCATGATTTTATTTTTCTACTCAATGAATTTTGAAAACCCAGTGTAAATTTCCTCTTAGTAAATTTTTTAAATTTTTAATTAAAAACCCTTTTACAGTTTCATGCATGTATATAGTGGTTTAGTGGCCCATCCTTCCAGTACTTACTGTTACCTTCCTTCTTCTCCTGAAATCCTTCTTGTTTAAAACAAGTCTCTTTCCTACTCACATGGCTTTATTACTTTTGTGTATCAAACTGGATTCAATTAGGATTGCTGACATGGGCATCGACAGGGTCCAGGCAGGTTATCAGTGGCTACAGCGCTGAAGAAAGGGCCACCTCTCTGTCTCACAAGCATTGACTGTCAGTTGTCCTGGGGGCATTATGAGCCTTCCCCCATCCATGGTAAAATGTTGATGGCACAGTTTTGTGTAGGTCTTATGCAGATAAACACAGTGAAAGAAACTCATAAAGACAATGGCCATGTCATATTCAGAGATACCCTTTTATGGCACATCTCCCCATCCTGCGGCTCTTACATTCTTTCCACTTCTTTTGGAGTTGATGTAGATGTCGTGTTTAGGGTAGAACACTCTACTGTTACTTATTCTCAGAATGTTGACCAAGCAAAAGTCTCCACGTTAACTATTGCCTTGCTACAATAGAAAGCTTCCCAGGTGAAAGCTGAGAGCAACTTGAATAAATGTGAATGTTTCAAAGAGAATTTGACATGTTTATTTAATAAAACAATAATAATAGTTTTCTCCCATAGTATGGCGACATTTTATTTGTGTTAAAATGTGATTTTATTTGTATGTTAATAAAGTTGCCTGGAGATCAAAGCTAAGAACAAGCCATTTAACAGATGTCCAGTGGTTGTGGCACATGCCCTTAATCCGATCACATGGCAGGCAGAATCTCTGTGTGTTCAAGGACACAGCCAAGCGGTGAACCGAACCTTTAATCTTCAGTATGAACCATAGAGACCTGGTCTATATATAGGCAGTGACAAAGAAGTCATATGGTTGGGTATAGAACCAATGAGAAGGCAGAACAGAAAGGCAATAAAAAGACAGAACACAGAAAAAAGGTCTCTCTCTCAGGGGATGGACAGTAGCAAATGGTAAGATAAGGTCATCTTAGCTCTTGGCTATTGCCTGATCTCTGGGCTTTTAAATCTTTATTTGACTCTGTGTTTCTTATTTAATAAGACTGTTTAAAATTACATCTACACCATAGCATTCAAGACCTTTCAAGTCAAGGGCTGTTTGCCATTCATGAATTCTCTCCTATGGAGCAGGCCTAAATATCCAATCAGGAAGTAATTGGTTAATTCTGTCATAGCTTTGTACCTACTACTGTACCGTTGGGTACATCTTGACTAGCAGATCAGTAATGTAGCATGCAAGACTCACAGCTGGGAAATAACTTTTAATAATATGACAGCTGTTGGTAACTTTTGTCCCCCAGCAGCCTGCAGACTAATTTCTGCCGGGCACTATGCAAACTAGTCAGCAAGGAGGAAGCTTTGAACTGGGTCAACTATGACTTGTATGTGTACTGTCTTCAGCAATAGTCTTACCATCAAGCTTTGGGGGGTAAGCAGGAGAAATGTCAATAGTATATATTGTTTTGGGGGCTTCTGAACTTCTCTAATAATTAATAGAGCATTACCCCATACCCATTATAGGATTGTTGTTTATCAGTCCATGCATGCAGTGTGAATTCTGAAACCATAGTATAAATTCCTTATAGACAGAAATGTCAAGAACTCTTGTGAGTTTCATGTTATTTGTGATACTGTTTATTCTTTTCATATTTTTCTCTTGGTTTTTCCTTGTTGTTTCTACATACTTATATGTTACAATAAAAAGACACATACCATTTGCTGATTCATTTCTTAAAAAACATAATAGTAGAACTCAAGGAAACAACAGGCTCTAGAACCTACTTTGAAGGTGCACTATTTTAAAAAGAACATTGTAACATTAAATTATCATCCAGACTTGGGTAATTTGTGAAACATCAGTAATTAACATAAACTATTCTGATTGTATTTGGTTTTGTTTACTAAAAATACATTTTAAGGACTTGTTGCCCAATGATTTTACTTCTAAATTTTCTCTGTGATTCTTCCTTCTTTCTTGCACACTTGGGAATAAGAAAGTGCGTATTATTTTATGTACTGTTAGACACAGCTCTGAATTCTCATCTAGGGACAGTCCCTATCTGCTTATTACAGCAGTGACCAGACTTGCATCTGAATGTGTCAGTAACCTCCATAGGAGACACAGTGTTTCTACTACCAACGCACTCGCCCGTCTCCTCAACATCCCACTGCTGCAGACCGCACTTCTGCTGTCCGAGTTGCCTTCAGCAACTCCAGTATTCCCTAAGTGGCATTCCTAGCACTTCTGTGTTTGTTTTGTTTTTCCAAATCAGGGTTTCTCTGTGTAGTTTTGGTGCCTGTCCTGGATCTCACTCTGTAGACCAGGCTGGCCTCGAACTCACAGAGATCCGCCTGGCTCTGCCTCCCTAGTGCTGGGATTAAAGGCATGTGCCACTGTTGCTCGGCTCCTAGCACTTGTTCAAATGGCGTGGATGACTCACAAAGCTCTGTGGAAAGACCCAGTAGAAAATTGATTGGAGGAAAAGTGCAGAGGGAATAGGGAGAATGGGGAAGAGGCCAGAACACTTTTCATTTTATTGTGACCCTTTTGGCTGGTATCATTGATATTTTTAATCTTGGTTTATAGTATGGTAAAAAGACAAAAATAGTTACTGTCCATAAGTAAACAGTGTGGCTACAATGTATTCTTCCCATATCAATGAAAGAAGGTTTGGATTTAAGTAGAGATTTTCTCCTAGGGACCCTGAAACCATATGCTTTCTGGCTTGCATTTCTATGTGTATGTGCTGGATGACACAAAGCTAAAGTTGTCTAAGAGAAGGAAACCTCAATTAAGAAACTGCCTTCATAAGATGGGGCTTTAAACAAGCCTATAGGGCATTTTCTTAATATGTGATTGATGAGGGAGGACTTAGCCCATTGTGGGTGATAACATCCTTGGGCTGGTGGTCCTAGGTTCTATGAGCAATCCATGATGAGCAAGGAAATAAGTAACACCCCTCCATGGCCTCTGCTTTAGCTCCTGTCTCCAGGTTCCAGCCCAGCATGAGTTGCTGTCCTGATTTCCTTCAGTGATGGACTGTGATGTAGAAGTGGAAGCCAAATAAACCCTTTCCTCTCCAATTGAGCAATAGCAATAGTAAACCTAACTAATACAATGTATAATAACTCCTATTATATACCAAAATTAATTATTTTGATGTTTTCCTATTTGGGGTATATTAGTTGAGGAGAAACCCTCCCATCTCTATTTATTCCAACCCTGGACCATTTGGCATTGAAATTTGTGAGGGTAATTTATGATTACATTTATGCTGTTTCTTCCTTTTAAAATTTATAATATTTGATTCTATTTATTTTGTGAAGATTTAATAGTTTATCAAAAGTAATGTTTCTTTTATTAGAATAAGGATATTTTTCTCAATTCTGTAAGTATTTTTAAAAACTTAGGTGGTCAGATTATTTTTCATGTTTAACTTTTTAGCTCAGTCAACAACATATAGTTAATATAATACACTTCAGCCTTCAACAAATTTTGTGATTTTATAATCAAATTATTTTTCTGTGATTATTTTTTCTTTTCTTTTTTTTAAAGATATATTTATTTATTATGTATATGGAAGAGGGTGCCAGATCTCATTACAGATGGTTGTGAACCACCATGTGGTGGCTGGGAATTGAACTCAGGACCTCTGGAAGAGCAGTCGGTGCTCTTAACCTCCGAGCCATCTCTCCAGCCCCTGTGATTATTTTTTAAGCTTGTCTTATTTGTATTGATTTAAAGCAGTAGTTCTGAATAAGCATGCTATCTTGTTTCAAAAATACACAAATTCCACAAAAAAATATCCACTAAAAATTTCAAAGCTTAATATGACAGGGTATTACTATACAGTTCTGGCCAACCCGGGACTCCCCATGTAGGCAAGGCTGACCTCCAAGCAGATGTGACTTCCTGCCTATAACTCTGGGTTTTAGTGCTGGGAGTTCAAACATACACCTGGACCATGCCCAGTTTAAATGAGTCCCTTTTTCTTTCTGTTTTATTTGAGCAGCAACAGGTGTTGAATCCTGTACAAACTGGACAAGTTCTCAGCCCCCGAGCTATCTCCTTAGCTGTAGCTGTCCTGTTTGTACAGGGGCAGTTTACGTTTTTTAAGTCAGGCTGTCTCTTTCTTTTTCCGTATAGATGTATGCTGATGTCCAGTGATTTGAATGTATCAAGATTATGAGAATGTACTTATAGTTGTATAGAAATTATATAAGTATGTTTACATATAAATGTATGTGTGTGTGTGTGTGTATATATATATATATATATATATATATGCAACTTATACTAAATGAAATAAATTACCAGATTAAATCTTAATGAATGCTACCAAAAAAAGGATAGCAATTGGGACAGAAAAAGAAAATTGAATTAAAACATTGAGAAAGCAAACTTTCCCCACTGAATTGGTATTTGTGCACACCAGCTATGTAATAGTTCACAGCCTGGGATCAAGAGAGTTAGTATTGGGCAGAATAGATATGCCATCCTCCCAGGCTTTCATTTAATTGGTAAAGAGAGAAAATCTTAAGAAACGATATTATATCAGAAGGTATTATTGAAAAAGCCAGAATAGCATGTTAGGGAAATAGGTTCAACTTGAGAGAGAGGACATTGCAATTTTAAATAGGATATCAGAATGGACGAGCTCCTGCCAAGTGTTGAGAATATGCTTCTGGTATCCAGAGCAGCTATTGGAAAACAAAGTGTAAGCATCTGTAACAGCTGTTTCCCCCCAAATTGTCTTTTCTATACATGATTATATTTTTCTATTTCTATTTACCCATTCTCAAGAATCCATTCTTTGATAGGGAATGTCTTTGACCTAGAATATGTCCACTTAGTAATTGATCCTTTTGTTTCTGTTGTGGACTTCGTAGTACCATGTGCAGTTTTAAAATTCTCAGTGATGAGTTATTTTGCAATACAAGATTGGAATAAGCAAGTTGAGGTCAGACTGTGGCATTTGTAATAAAAGTGACATTAAGTTATAAAGCTCTTGAATTCGCAAGAAGAATCAGTCTTATATAGTATTGTTATTAACATTCCAGTTGTCAGGAGGAATATGTAAAACTACAGTCTCTTTATTTGAGACTGTTACTTTCCAGAACAGTACATACTACTTGGGCTGGACCTCAGGAAAGATCTAGATTGTTCTTAAATATGTGTGAAATGTATTAAGTGTAACAAAAACAAACATCTTGTTAGCATCCTATTCTCAGGTTCCAGACTTGTGTATTCTCTGATGTTTGAGCTATTTTCTACCTTACTCAAAGTTGTTATTGAGAGTTTTAATTTGCAAGTGAGTGGATAGGTACTCATTTAAGGATGCTTGTGATATTAAATAATATTTTATGAAAGGAGGGGGAAGAAAGGGGTGTGGAAGGAAATAGGGAAGAATGAGAACAAGGAATAGAAAAGGAGGGGTGTAAGAAAGAGATTTAAGGAAGGAGGCTAGTATGTAGAGAGTTAGAAAATTATTTTCACCCTAAGAACAAAGGTTATGTTAATTTGTAGAGGCCATAGTCTTCAAAGTCTTTAGGATTAGCTTTATATAGTATTGGTATTTAGAATCAGGCTCCCACCTTACTGGCTTGCGATGTTTCTCTGTAATCAATTCTAACGGTATTACAATGTTGGAAGCATTGTGAAAGTAAGGGGTAGTACTTCTACTTTCTCAGTTGTTAGGGTTCATAGAAGTAGTTACTTCTTTTTCTATAAGTGGTCCTATGTATGAGCAAATTCTGAGGGTAGCTGCTAATGGAGGTTATAGAAAGCCAAAGACAGAGCAGTAATATTAGAAAACTTAGTAAAAATGTGTGTATGTACTTACCCAAGGTCTAGACTAGAATAATCAGATGTGGACAATGGCTCATAATGTAGTTATGGGAGGTAGCTGTCATCATTACTGTTATTTATTGAGCCTCAAGTGTGAATCTTTTGTAGTTGGTCACTTGATAGGGCTGTTTGTTTCCTAAGGTTGACACAAGCAGTATTTTTTCCCTTCCTCCTTGCACTGTAGATATAAATTATACATACATTTTCTTCTTAATATTAAAATATGTGAATCATTTCATGTTCTGCATTCAGAGATTAATCTACTTTATATTAAATACAACATTTGAAACTGCTTATAATTAAGACTTTGGCTTCTTCATATGCCTTTAATTTTTCATTGCAATTTATTATATAAATTAGGTAAATGGTATATTTAGAAAGATAAGCGTATACATGGGAGAAATGACATTTTAGGAAAAAAATACATGTGTTGATTGAGTTTGTACAGTCACTTTAATGTTTAATCTAATGAAAGGACAAGCCACATTTCTGTTTAGGAGCTTGGGAGATGCTGATTTAAACACAGTTTGTAAATTGTTAAGGAGAATGCCCATGGTTCCATTCAAGTATAAGATCATTAAATTATACACACACACACACACACACACACACACACACACACTCCCATAGTGACCGACCACAGCTCTCCTGAATTGTACTTTTTTGATGTTATGGTTGATTTAAAAAGGTTAATTGAAAAGTGCATTCTTTGTTAGTTGGGAAATAGATTGTTATATACAGAATACTAATTACGGTTGTCTATGGTAATGTATAAAAGTGTAATAATATAATATACTATAATATTAGACATAATTGACATAAAATAAAGGTCTTTGTATGGTGAAATTACAGAATATTCCATAGAGAAGCAGAGGCTTGAAGCCAGTCTTTTCAGTTTAAGGTTTTAGATGTAAAGAATGGTGTGGGGGGAGCAGATGGAAAAATGATTTGTAGCATTTGTTTTCTGGCATCCCCTAGGTACCTGTTTGTGGGATTTTTCCATGTACCAGATACCATTCTCTAGGATGTAGCTATGCAGAAATCTGGGTTGCCAGAAACATGAGGATTCTAAATATACAAGGAGACAAGACAATTCAGATACCCTAAATAAATAAAACAGGATCATGTTGTAAGAATAAAGAGAAGACGACTTATAGGGAGGTCAATATGGAATGGATGTACAAACAAGAATGGCGAAGAAGTTGATTAAAAAAAAAAAAATTAAAGAAAAGGCCTCATGTACCTCAGTCTGTCCCTAACCTCATTGTCTAGCCATGGCTGGTCTTAAATTCTTGATCCTCCTGCAGATGTATGCCACCATGGTTGTGTGATTTAACATCTGATTTTTTTTTAAGTGTGTATGAGTGTTTTCCCTGAATGTATGTTTGTGTATCATGTGAATGAAGTATCCTCAAGGGCCAGAAGAGGGTGTCTGATCTCTGGGGATTGGAGTTACAATAGGTTGTGAGTCATTGTGTGGTTGCTGGGAATTGAATCCAGGTCCTCTAGAAGAGCAGCAAGTGCTTTCTAACCATTGAGATATCTCTCCAGCCCCTCAACATCTGATTTTAAAGTATGGGAACAGAGATAAACTACCTTAGGGAGAGAACAATAACTGTACTAAAACACAGTTAGTAAAGAGTTGGAAACAGATGGCTGGAACAAGCAAGGAAGAAAGTAGTGCGTTTCAGAAATATGAGAGAAGCATTTGATTTTTAGATAATATAGTATCTCAATAAGTTTACATTTAATCTTGTTTAATAAAATATATTATTGAGTTTTTTTTTTTTTTTTTTTTTTTTGGTTTTTCGAGACAGGGTTTCTCTGTGTAGCTTTGCGCCTTTCCTGGAGCTCACTTGGTAGCCCAGGCTGGCCTCGAACTCACAGAGATCCACCTGGCTCTGCCTCCCGAGTGCTGGGATTAAAGGCGTGCGCCACCACCGCCCGGCTTATATTATTGAGTTTTAAACAAGAGAATAGTATGATGTAATTTATCATAGTAGCCATATTTGTATAATCTGCAACATTCAGTGCATTTACATTGTTGAGTAATATTACCAACATTTATCTGCAGAAATCATTTTAGAAAATGGAACTTCTTTACCCACTCAACACTGACTCCCCAGACCTTCCTCCTTGTAACCCCTGACCATCATCATTCTGTTTCCTGCCTCTATGAGGTTGACTGTTCTCAATCTCAGATAAATGGAATCACAGTTTTTCTACAGTAGTCTGCTTATTTCACTTAGCATAATATCTTCAAATGTTCAATTTTAAAAAATTTAATAATTACTATTATTATTACTTTGTGTGTGTTTGTGTGTTCATGCACCACTATGAAGTCTTAATATATAATGAAGGATAGTCAGATGTAAGGAAAACTTACTTCCATGGTTGAGTCTAGATTTTATAGTGTACTAGTTGTTACAATGCTTTAAAAGGCAGGTAACAAAAATGTTAAGCCAATGGAGGATTTATTCAGTCATAATGTGAATGAAGTCTTGATTTTATTAGGCCATTTGTGCAATAGAATAAATTAAATCTAGACATATTACAGAGGAAGTATTGACAAAATGTGTTGATTGTAGGTCTGAAGGAAGACAGTAGAGAAAAGTGAGGAGGCTAAAATAACTTTGAGGTTACTTGACTGGGGAATAGGACAATGGTGTGCCATTGACTAATCAATTCAATTAATGTTTGAGTGCTGCAAGGCAATATATTGACAATAAATTCATGATGTGGTTTCAGGTCTCCAGAGGGAAACTAAGGAGCACAAAATAGTATTGTTCGTCGGCATTCTTGAAAGCCCCTGTTTTCTGTTTTACACTCCAAGGAAGTTATTCATTAGCAGGTTTAAGAATCACACTGGGGATTGTTTATAGTATCTAAATGTGTACTATTTAAAAGCATTTAAATTACCCTGATCATATCACCTCAAAATTGTGGACAAATGTTTATTTTTGATGTCGAAAGTAGCCAGGAGATAATTTGAATCTGAGGGACAAGATATTTCATAGTGCATATAAGATTCATAAAAAGAGTAAAATGTTATACAAAAGCAGAAAGCTGTTTTAAGTCTATTTTTATTTCTTTTCATCATTGCTTGAATAACCTCAATGAATATATATGTCTCAGGAGGAGGTACAGTCTCTATTTCTAGCCTAGGTGTGTGTAGGTGTTCTTTGTAAAGGCTCAAATAGTAATGTAGGATTTGTAGAACATACAGCTTCTGCTACAGCTGTTCAGCTCAGTATGATCCTATGTTTTAGAAATAGTCACAGATGACACTTAAACAAGTGATCTTGTTAAACTGTATTAACAGAATAATTGGTAAGCCAGCTTTGGCCTGCAGGCTGTAATTTGCTGACCTTTATATTAGATAACTGGTAATTTGTTGTATTTTCTTTTATATTTTTTCATAAATTCATATTGGGCATGAACTCTTTTGTTACACAAATTTAGAAGCTACTATGGTACATAATTAGGCTCGCTAGCTGTTTATTTTTTGTAAAGAATGTGATAGTGAACTTACATCTATTTTTCTTGATTCTAGGAACATGTTCGTGTAGTATGTTACTAGAAGTGTAGTAATTGCTTTGGATCCAGTATGTGTGCAATTCATTCATTTTTGCCACAAACATTGCTAAAAAGTGAAGCATATTCCCTGTAGAATGGGAATTGAATGGGGCCATTGTGCATTGTTATCGGATCTGACATTTGTAGGTGGGAACTTTTGAGTTTCTCTACTATCCTAGTTCTGCCCCTTTGTAGAAGAGAGTTGAGAAAATCACCAAAGAGCAGTCACATTCCAGAAGCCTACCATTGTATAAGTACTCGGTCACTACCTATAGATCCAAGACTTTGTGTTGAAATTAAAGAGGTTTAATTCTCTTGGTCCATGTGACTTGTTAGTCAAGGTCTTAAGAAAAGCTGACCTTGTTTATCTCTTGACTTTTAATATCAGAGTTTTAAAAACTTTTACATGATGATTTATTCAAATTACATTCTTTTATGAGATTCTGCTCAATATTGTGAAATTTTTTTGTTATCCATATAATTAGATGTTCTTTTTGTTACAATATAGTATTTCAACATATGAATATTTTGCCCTTTAATGGATAATTTCCTTTTTGTGGATATTTGGGTAGTTGCTAATGTTTTGCTAGGATGAATAATTGATATTAGAATTTTTATTTGTATATTCACATATTTTGTAATTATGAGTCTGTGGTTCTTCATATCATTGCCCAAAATTGGCAAATTGTTTTAGGTTATATATATATATATGTATATATCTCCACCCTTTTAATTCCTGTTTGATTTACAGGTTGAGAAGAAGTCAGTCATGGCTGGGAAGTCTGGGGGCCAGAACATGAGGCTATTGGTCACATTGTATTCACACTTAGTAAGCAGAATGCTATGAGTGCTTGTGCTCACTTCACTTTCTCTTTTTGATTCAGTCTAGGACTCTAGTGCACATGAAGTAATACCACTCACACTGAGAGTGGGTCTCCCCACCTCAGTTAACCTGGTCTAAACAATCCCTTAAACTTGCTCAGAGGTTCGTCTCTTCAGTCATTCTAGATCTTGTCAAGTTGACAACATTAACTAGCACAGGTGGTTTCATATAATACTGCAGTTTTAATTTGTGGTTCCCTGGTAAACAATGTCGCAGAGATGATGACATTAACTTCTTGAGTGAACTTATTCCAGGCTATATTGAGTCTTAGGGAGACTTTGCCCTTCCTAGCATATATTCTAGGATCTGATGATCTTCATCATCAACATTATTTGGTCCATACTGAAACTTTTGCTTACTTTTTTCTCTGTAATGCCTTTTTTATTTAGATGTGTGATTTTCCTTTTTGTATAACTTATCTAACTAAAATATTCATCTTGTAGTTTTCACAAAAAAGCAACATAGAAAATTGTATTTACATTTTGTGACCAAAATACAAATGAAGAGCGTGCTGATGCTCATTCGTCCCTGTAATACTTTTTGAGGTATTTTTCAGTGTTCTGATTCTGGATTTACTCTAGTTTTTGAATGTATGCTTGGACTTGTGCTGAAAGTCTAGGAATCTGCATAGCTCCATCATGTCAGATTGTCTACCTATCTTGGTTTCCTTAATTCTGGGAGGTTGCTAACATCTTTGTTTAGCTTGTGCTGTCTCACTTGTAAATACAAATGCCTCAGTGAGAAGAGTCATGCCGAATGACTTTGTCTGCTTTCTCCTCCAGGTTCTGTGCCTCCTTAAATCTTGGCTGCCTTGATGTGTTAGTGCTGCCAAGATGTAACAAAAATACATGACTTGTTCAATTCATACAACTTACTTATTTGTGTTATGGTTTCACAGGTTTCAGTCCTGGCCAGTTGGCCCAGTTGGTTTTAGTCTGTGGCCAGACAGTATATCATGGTGGGAGTGTGTGGAGAAGACACTGTTCACGTCAGGGTGGCTGTAGGAAGCATGAGAGAGTAAAGTCTGAAATCCCGATATCCATTTAAAGGCACATTCCTGGTGACCTAATGTCTACTAGGTCCACACTCTCAAAGTTCATAACTCCCAGGATTGTCCTGGCCTGGGACAAAGGTCATTAAAACATGCTCCTTTGGGAAATACCCAAACAATGGTATCTTTCTGTTGCCTTTGAAGTAACGGTACCCATCAGCTTTTATGTAGAATTATTAGTTGCATTAGTCAGTTGGCCAGTGTGATACAAACCAATCCACTGTCACCAGAGAATAAGCTTTTGCTGTTGTGTCATTTCATTTATTGAAGTGAAATAATATTGATGCCTCATTGTGTATGACATGAGAACAAGGGATTAAATATTCCTTTTTCTTCAAAATAATAAAATATACTGCTGTTGAGCCCTGACTAATCATGTATGTTTTATATATATTTATTTATTTATTTGACAATATTCATCTCTTACAGATTACTTAGCCAAACAATGAAGGATCATTTAGTAAGAGTAGCAAATGAAGCTGAATTTATCCTGAGCAGACAGAGAGCAGAGGATATTCACAGACATGCAGAATTTGAGGTAAGATGCTCCTGTGTGCTTGGAGCAAGGATGCTCCTGTTTTTAGATGGTAATTAACTGCTTAAACAAAATGGCAGTATTGTCTAAAGAATCATGCTATTCGTCTTCAAAAATTAGTCTGTGAAAATCATAGAGGATTCTAGGAAGGCCCTCTTGGTTCAGTACCAGTTCATCTGTCATTTGATCAGAGCACCTTCTGTGTTTTGTTGATCTGTTTTGTTAATGGGAATGGGACTATGCTCTTATGGTTTCTAATAAAGAAATCAGTGAAGGACTTAGTCCTCTCTGGGGAAGACTCCTGATATGTCTTGTGGTTATATGTATTTGAAGGCCACAGGACAGACAACTTTTGGGAGGAGTTGGTTCCCTACTGTGACCAGGCCTAGCAGCCTGGGCCTTAGCCTGCTGAGTCACCTTGCCACATCTGCAGCTCTTACTTTGGTGGCCCATGAGGGACATGTTTTGTACAGCTCATCTTGTAAGCAGTGCTTATTTTAGCAGTTCTTTTTAACATGTGCAACAAATGTGAATTCATAACAGAACTGACTGGTTTCCTAGCTATATGAATGACTAAAACAGGGGTGAACTAGATAACTTGACAAGACTATCTGTTCAAGCCAGGTGGCGATGGCACACGCCTTTAATCCCAGCACTCAGGAGGCAGAGGCAGGCGGATCTCTGTGAGTTCAAGGTCAGGCTGGTCTACAGAGCAAGATCCAGGACAGGCTCCAAAACTATACAGAGAAACCTTGTCTCAAAAAAAAAAAAAAGTCTGTTTAAATTTGAAGACATTTGAAAGTAGTATGGGAGCCGGGCAGTGGTGGCGCAAGCCTTTAATCCCAGCACTTGGGAGGCAGAGGCAAGTGAAGCTCAGTGAATTTGAGGTCAGCCTGGTCTACAAAGTGAGATCCAGGACAGCAAAGACTGTTACACACAGAAACACTCTCTTGAAAAATAAACAAACGAACAAATAAACAAACAAATAAATAAATAAAAGAATGCATTATGGTTTCTATTATATAAAGATATATAAGCTCAATTTTTTGGTACTTTATAAAAGATGAAAATCATCCCACTACAGACTAGTGGGTATAGTTTAAAGATTATCCATAGTTTGGCCTTAAAAGAACTTTCTGAACTTTTGGCATCACTGGTTACTTTTTTCTTACAAACAGAGATGCTGTTGTATATTTGGACAAAGCCTGTAGCAGTAGAGAGGCTGATGTGTTTCATTTATTGTCAGTAACTGCTGCTGCTGCAGCTCTGAGGACTACATCTCTTTAGTTCTTTGCTTTTTATAACATCCATGACATCTTTTCCTTTTGTGTTGAAGTTCTGTTAATGTCATAAGATCATTGATTAGGCATACATTTCAACTTTGTTCTTAAGAGTGGGGTTTTTTTTTTTTAACCTGTGAACAGGTACTATATTAAAAATCATGTTATGTACAACATTGGACTTTTTCTTATAAATAGGGTACATACATGAATATACACATCTCAAGACTAAGTTGATTAAAAATTTTGTTTCTTAGAATTTCAGTTTGTACAAACTATACACATCTGTAAACCAGATGTAATAAAAATTATCACTTAATGATTTTATTTTTCATAGTCAATTTAAGTTAAAATTCATTTCAGTAATAGTTTCATGATGCTCTTTTAGACAATATTGCTTTGAATTTCATTTATTATACTATAGAATTCACTTTTTATTAACCTCAGTAGAGCTATGTACCATGTGGCCAATTTATTTGCTTGACTTAGTAAAAACATATTCCCTTTTAAGTGCACTACTTGTTACAAAAATACTTCCTTAACTCTGCGTGTGTGGCATATATATGTTTCTGTGGGTATGCGTGTGTGTACATTGAGGGTATATGTGCTCTAGTATGCCCATGCATATGAAGCTCAGAGGTCAATGTTGATGTCTTCCTTGATTGTTCTCCATCTTATTTTGCAACAGTTTCTCCTTGAACCCCAGAGCTCACCAGTTCAGCCATACTGCCGGGCTAGTGAGTTGTAGGGATCTGCCTTTCTCTACTTCACTTCCCAAAGTTTTTGTGTACACTGCTACACAAAGCTTTTAAGTGGGTGCTGGGAATCCAATCTCAGGTCTTTACCAAGGGAGCCATTTCTTCACCCCCAGCCACATTTTCTAACAGGACTTAAAGCATATTCATTTAGCCAAACATGCTTTTTTTGTATTTATCCTTAATGACAAATTAAACATGAATAGTACAGTTTTTTATGTTTCTATTCTTTGTACATTTTCAACTTAATTAGAATATTAACACATCTTGTATGCTTAAATATATTTTTAAATATTTTGATGTTATTGGACTATCACTATTTTTATGCAGGCCTTTTCTGTAACCATACATTCTAGAAGTCATACATTTATAGCTATATGAAGTACTAAAATGTTCTTAATACTTTTATATAACTTCCTTTATGATCTGTAAATCATGTTCTGCAGCCAGCTTCTCTGCATGATTTCTTTTCAGTAATTAAATTAGCATTTCCAGCTGCTGAATAACTTGTTGGCCTTTTCCATTCATTGTGTTTCCTCATGCGTAAAATGTGAGACATCCACATATTTTTTAATTCTTTCAGAGTACCATTTTATCGGCTGGGTTTGGCAGATATATAGTGTGAATGGTTTATTTTCCTATTCAATCTTAAATAATAATCTAAAATATTAATCTTATGTGTCAATTTAAGTATGTACCTAATGCCTGATAGGTATCTGTCCAGAATGGCCATCATAGAGTAATTTGTAAAGGGTCTAGGATTTCTTCTTCTTAGACCATCCGATTAGGTTGTTTTTAAAAAATAGATTTCAGACGACTGATCAGTCTCTTTGTAGGTATAAGAACTATAAAACTGTAAGATGTGTAACCTTGTAAGTTGGGATAATTGCCAGTGGATTAATGAATCTTGATTAACTGACAATTTGGAATAGAATAAATAAATCTTATGTCTATTCTTTTGTTTTACTTTATTTGGAAAACTGGAACTGAATTAAATTTAAGTGAGGAGTGTTTTTTATTACAGATTTTCTGCTTGTCTTCAAAGCAGATCATGTCTGCACCTCAATATTCACTTCTCCATTGCTACAGAAAGTAATTTTCTTAGGTAATGTAGTTCTTTGAAATAAATTATGAGCATCTAGCTATGTTTTTAGATGATTTGAGTGATCATTCTTGATAAGCACAAAAAGCCACCAAAGCCAAAGAGTAATCTTTACTCATGGATTTATTTGGGATTAGAACCTCTAAACTAATTAATATTTTATGTCCTTTTTGAGATTTTGATCTGACCAGTGGATGTGTGATGTATTGTTGACTAGACATTTTAAACAGATTAATCAAAAAGTCTCCAATTCTGAGTTGCCACTTCATTCTTTGTCTTGTGTTACAGTGTTCGATTGTTGATACACTACAGTGCAGTACAACGTGTATATGTATAGAGTCTTTACTAGTTACTGACATTGTAACAGAAGATGGAGTGCTAGAAATATGCTTTTCTATTAGCGTGTTAGCCCATATAATGTAATTCAGTTGATCAATAATTTTAATATGGGAATGAAATGTACTCGAAAAGAGAGATTTAGAAAAAATCATAAAATAACAGTGCCAGTTCTCAAATCTGAAGAATTGCAGTTATCCTGATTAGCCCAAACAGCCTTGAAAAATAGAACAGGAGGAAGACACTCACTGTCTTATTTTTGTACTGTGTATAGACTTAGTGACCAAAACAGTATGGTACTGACATAATTATAGACATAGATCAAAGGAATAAAAGTGAATAACTGCAGATATGTAAAGCTTATTGATTTTTGACACCAGTGCCCAAATAATTTACTGGATAATGTATAATCTTTGCTATTGAACTTATATGTTATAGTTGGTACTGTCCACAAAAAGGAAGTTCTGGAAACAGGCATTAAATATATTCATTGGTCATTAAATGCAGAAAGTGAGCTTCACTGTAAGGTACCTTCTTTCCAATCAAGTCAAGAGTTTGGATTTTTCACCAGGAGGTGATTTTGATAGACTTAATTATGCTTGCTGCCAAAAGAGCAATTCATGTGAAGGGTGTAGCTAGGAGTTTCTCTGATCCTGCCTGGGCCCTGCAGTCACGTGGCTTGCATATAAGATAATCACACAGAGGCTTAATATTATTTATAACTGCTTAGCCGTTAGCTCAGGCCTACCACTGACTAGCTATTACATTTAAACTCGGCCAGTTTCTGTTAATCGTTATGTCGCCATGTCTTCCATGGCTTTACCTAAATGTAACAAAGTTTTTCTGTCTCCCACCAGGTCCACAGGTGTTCAAACCCAAGTAAATCCACAGAGGCTTACATTAATTAGAACTGCTTGGCCGTTAGCTCAGGCTTACTACTGACTAGTTCTTGCACTTAAACTCAGCCCATTTCTGTTAATCTATATGTCTCCACATGTTCTATGGCTTTACCTTGTGCCATTACATGCTGCTCCCTGGATGGTGGGCTGGCGTCTCCTGACTCAGCCTTCCTCTTTCTAGAATTCTTGTCTGCTTAACCTGCTATACATCCTGCCTGGCTACTGGCCAATCAGTGTTTTATTAAACCAGTGTACAAAAGCATTATCCCACAGCAGAAGGGGAGCAGATTTTCATTATCATAGTGCTACTCTCTTTTTATTCCTAATTTCAGCTTGTCACATATGTCCTGACGTTGAGGGCTATGTTCTTTATTATGGTTTTAAACCCAAGGTCATTTGGAATGTCAGTGTGGTATCTGACAGATTTAGCTGGTCTGGAATGCTCCTTCAGATACTGTGAATGTTCGCTAACTCCATAGTTAGCATGTAGGTGCATGTTGTTATTAGGATCCAGGTGTTAACTTTTGCAAGAGAGCAATAATTGAAAGGAAAACTTATCCATCACTTTGGGATTTAGGCTGTGACCAATACTTTAGCAAATGATGTTGGCACAGCCAGATATCTTCATCTGAAAGAGTGGAGGAACCTTTAGAACATGTGCACAGCATCACTCAGAACGGATCAGTGGCCTTTCTCAGTGAGAACCAAAATCTCTTATCAGAAAACTCGGTAGTCTATCTTCATAACTTTGTATTTGGAAATAGAATTTTTGGATATAATACCAAAAGTTAAATCTAAAACAAACAAACAAACAAACAAACAAATAAATAGGTTTATTGAGTTTAAAAATTCTCAATTAACTCAGGACAAAATAAAAAAAATTCTCTTTTGTCAAGAATGTGGAAACATACTAAATGGAAAGAATATTTATAAACCTAAAGGTCTTGCATCCAGAATTTTCTAAGAAAACATAAACTCATAACAAAAAGATAATTCAGTTACAAATGGAAACAACTTTAGTGCAGCTTTTAAAAAGATGTATGTATAAATGACCCAAAACATGAACAATGTTCTATCGTTATTATTAGCAAAGCAAACCAAAGTGTAATCAGATAATACTTCCTATGCAGTGGAATGGCTATCATGAAAGGACAATAAAATATTTAAGATGACGTGGAAATATTTGGTACGCTGATACTTGATTTACTCTTTTCTCTCAGCCATATATGCAGTCATCTTAGAAATTCATTCTTTGCTATTTTCCTTAAAATTATGCACTTGTTTCATTTCTCTTACCTCAGGTTCTATTACTATTTTATATCTTAGGTCAGGAGCCTCGTGTTTCTAACCTTAACCCATTCTCATATTTTCTATGTATCAGTAATAGTGATCCTAAAACATAAACTGTGATTTATTATGTCTTTTTTTTTTTCCCCCCCCGAGACAGGGTTTCTCTCTGTAGCTTTATGCCTTTCCTGGATCTTGCTCTGTAGACCAGGCTGGCCTCAAACTCACAAAGATCCTCCTGGCTTTGCCTCCCGAGTGCTGGGATTAAAGGCATGCACCACCCCCGTCCGGTGACTTATGATATCTTTTATGTAACTCTTTAGTTTTGAAACAGTGCATTAAATAAAAAGTCTCAATTTTTTATCATGGTTTTGAAGACTTGATTGATCTGGTTCCCGAGTTTTCCATTTCATCTCACATCCTTCTCCCCATGTATTTTTCTGCAGTCCCACTAACCTTTCAATGCTTCTAGTATGCTGACTTCTTCCTCCCTCAGAGTCTCTGTAGACTTATTACTTACAAGGTATTCTTTTTTCAGTGAGAAAAGTCCAAGCTTTTCCAAACGTGACATACATCCCTGATTTCTAGGTATATGTGTGCTTCTGATGAGAGATGGATGATTAGATATGCAAAATGTAACAAGTTTATGTATTAGTTGGTAATTGGAAGGATGGACAGAAAGTACCCAGGAGAAAAACAAGTGATTGCTATTTTTTTTAAAAGTTTTATTTTTTTATTATGTATAGGGAAGAGGGTGTCAGATCTTATTACAGATGGTTGTGAGCCACCATGTGGGTGCTGGGAATTGAACTCAGGACCTCTGGAAGAGCAGTTGGTACTCTTAACCTCTGAGCCATCTCTCCAACCCCCCATGAGTGCTATTTTTAATTGAATGATGGGAAAGCAGTTACTGAAGGTGGCTTGAAGGAATTGAAGGAGCAAGTCATGGAGGCCTGTGCAAGCACTATAAAGATAAAGGGATTGAGCCAGGCAAGTATGTGCCTGGCTCACTTAGAATATGAGAAAATACTGGATTGGAGTGAATGGGAAGGGTGATTGGAAGGGAAGCAGATTGAAGCATTCATGTGGGTTCTTAGAATTGGGAAATCTGGGAGTTCTGTGAGCATGAAAGAACTTTTTAAATGGACCACACTCTGGTTTCTGTTTTAGGTAGAGAATAGAGGGAAGGCCAGAGCAGAAATTGCCCTAGAGTTTGAGATAAGAAAGGGTGTTCTGAATATAAGGAGTGTCTCAATTTGAGTGTGTCTTGTTTGTGCTCACAGTAACTAAGGTGTTATATGAGAGAAAGTAGGAGATGAAGGCTCACTAGAAGGTTTTGATGTGAGCAACTAAGTGAATGGAATTGGTCAAATGAAAGGTTATGAAGGAGCAGCTGGTCACAAAGGTCAGGGCCCAGTTTTGAACACATTCAATTTGAAGTATCTATTAGATGTCCACATGGAGATGTCTATTAGTCAACTGATGTATAAACTTGAAATTCATTGAACGTCTATGTTTGGAATACAGATTGTGCAATGTTATTATACTGTTAACATTTAAAGCCATGAGTCAGAATGACATAACCAAGTCCAAGAATGTAGATGAGAGCTATGTTTTGGCTGAAAATGAGAAATGTTGATGCTTCTGTTCTTGAAACTTTTGATAAGAATGATATACTATGCTAACTGATGCTGCCTCACCAAGTAAAAGCAGGGATGACAGTTGCCTTGAAGGCATCTCTTCTGCACTCTGCTTGACCTTTATCAAGTCGCTGCCTAGCAGTCTTCTACACTAGCACCCAGACATCTGCCTCTGCCCTGCTGCAGGACATTGTTCAACCCTTTTCAGAGCTCAGAGCTAACAACTTCAAATTAGTTGGTTTTTTCTGCCCTGTTCTTGTAACATGTAGGAGTTGAAACCACATTGTCTTTGCCTTTCTGTGTTTTTCTGGTCTTTGTAAAATTTGGAGAATAGTTCAATTTTTTAATGGACAACATGACTAAATTCTAGGGAATTCTATCAGATTTAAGATTGTGGAATGGATTTTTTTTTATTTAGTAGTTCTTTGGTGTTTACAAAATAATAAGTAGTAGTTGATGAGTGCTTGTGTGCCAGGAAAGACTGTATTATCTTGGCTGACTTCCACATCTTAGTTTGACATTTGAGTATATAGTGAAAAGATGATTATTTCTTCCTTGTTTTAATATTGCAAGTCTTTTATAAGTGATTTTTGTGTGTGGAACAGGATACAGGAAATGTCTATACTATTCAAAGTCCCCTATGTGGCTATAAAAGTTTTCACCTAATTTAAATAATTAACCTAGGTAAATGGGAAAGAAAGTTTATTTTAGATTTCAACAGACAATATTACTTACATAATCACTTTATTCTTTCAACATACCTCGTCTTCCATCCCATTCAAAGTAATTCATACTCTTTTGAGTGCCCGTGTCTGTGGTTTACATTACTTACCTACACATTTTAATTTGTTTTTACACCTATAATGGCGCTTTCCACATGCCGGTTATATGGTGCAGTATGAAAGGAGCCGGTGAGTCAGGCACCTTTGCTTTTATTAACATCTATCTCTGGTCATCTGTCATACATAGTTGAAGGTAAGGTGAGAGGTTTTGATCAATGGAGATGCAATGTTTTGCCACACAACTTTAGGAAATAGCTTGAGTTATGGTGTCATGTACTAACCCAGCTGTATGTATTATTTGGTTAGAAGAAGCAAATGTGATTCTCTGTTTTGTTGGGCTTTATCCATCAGAGGTTGAAAAAAACGGTAAAGGTCAGTCTCTCCTCTTTTTATACTCAGAAATTTGGAGAGTTGGATCTAAATTTTATTTTTAATTTTGTTTTTTGAATAGCAAGAGTAAATTTTCTATGTAAGTATGAAATATGATGATAATTGTGGATTACTGCCAATGTAGCACTTGCTTATTATGTATACTTTGTTAAAAAGTTTCTATGTAAGAGAATTATGCCATGCTGCCTTTTCATTACAAATTTATTTTGTGTGTGTATACGTGGGATGCACATTATCATGGTACACATGTAATATATAGGGGCAGAGGACAACTGTTGGGAGTCAGTTCTCTCCTTTCACTGTGCAGGTCCCAGGAATTGAACTCAAATCATCAGGCTTGGTGGCAAACGCCTTTAACCTCTGAGCTTTTTGGCCAACCCAAGAAGAGATTTTTAAAATGCAGTCTCATTTGTTCATTTACAACTTTTATCCACATTGAATCAATGGGTGCCATTTATTTAAATTTAGAGATCATTCAGAGGCAAATGCTATAATGAATATCAAATAAAAGTAGAGGGCCTGGGGAGATAACTGCACAAACATGTGCACTTGAGATCCATTCCCTACCACTCATGTAAAAAGCTGGGTGGTGTGGCCCTGTGGCAAGTGTCTGTAATCCAAGTTCTGGGAAGGCAAAGACAGGCAGATCTGAAAACTCACTGGCCAGAGAGTCTAGCTGAATTGGTGGGAAGCTCTTGGTTCAGTGAGATATTGTCTCAAAAACTAAGGTGAAGAGCAGTTGAGGAAGACATCTAAAGTTAACCTCTGGTTTCTATATGAACGCATGTGTGCAGACACACACACACACACACACACACACACACACACACACACACACACACACAATTCATTAGATCTTGGTAGTTGATATTTTATGTCCAGCTACAGAAGAGAGTACACTAATAAAACAGGTTACCAAAACATCTTCATATGTATGCTTGTGGTAGCTATAGGTACTCACACTGGATGACCCAACCTTGGAGTGCTGTCAGTGGTCTAGAGGATGCCTGGACTGGTCTACTCTGGTGACCAATCTAGTGAATACCTTAATCGTCATTATAAAGCCTTTGTCCAGTGACTGAGGGAGGCAGATTCAGAGATCCACAGCCAGGCGCCAGGCTGAGCTCCGGGAATCCAATCAATGAGGGAGAGGACGGATTCTGCAGGCTGGGGACGTCGAGATCATGATGGGTAGATATGCAGAGATGACCGGCCACACTAGTGGAAGCCCATGAACTGTGGACTGGTGGCTGTGGAGCCCCCATGGACTGGACTAGGCCCTCTGGATATGGAAGACGGTTGTTTGGCTTGAACTGTTTGGGGTGCACCCAGGCAGGGGGATCGGGATCCATCCCTGGTGCATAGGCAGACTTTTGGGAGCCCTGTGCCTGTGGTGTGATGCCTTGAGCAGCCTTGGTACAGTGGGGAGGGGCTTGGACCTGCCTAGTCTCAGTGTGCAGGACTCTGCTGACTCCCCATGAAAGACCTTGATTTGGGGGATGTGGGGATGTGGGGTGTCTTGGGAGGGAGGAGGGGGGAATCTGTGGGTGGTATACAGAGTGAGTAGAAAATTTCTTAATAAAGAAAAATGAAAAGGAAAAAAAAAGTTAAAACAGAACCAGGTAGTGATGGTGCATGCCTTTAGTCCCAGCACTCAGGAGGCAGAGGCAGGTGGATCTCTGTGAAGGAGAGTTCCAGGACAGCCAGAACTGTCACACATAGAAACCCAGTCTTGAAAAACAGTCAAACAAACAAACAAACAAACAAAAAGCAATTAGAACAGAGGATAACATAGTTCTCTCAATGCAAGGATCTGATTTATATCGAACAAAATTGTTAGAGAATGTTTTTTAGCGATAGTGTGGATTGACTAGTAATTGGTAGGTATGTAATTGAGCTGCTTGTCTAAGTTCAACCAAAACCTATTACTTGAAAAGGCATTTGTTTGCCCTGGTGAGCAATTTATTGTTAAAATTAAATGATTTTTTTCATTTCCTGCAGGAAACTATAGAATTATTTATTGGATTGCAATCTTGTCTTCTCTGGTTATGATCCTGAAAAATAGTGAAATAATATTGACTCAATTGGTCTCAGTTTCTAATGCAGCCTGTTAAGTCATGTTATTGCATGGTATTTGTTTACAAAATTGAACTCATTATATGGGGAATATTACTTTAGAATGAAAGTAGTGCACCTCTTTTGGAATTACCATTTATTAATTTATTTTAACTCACAGATAAGACTAAGTGATGTATATTAAGGTTTGAATATATTTGGGGGAATAACTAATTCAATCTAGTTAATGCGCATCATCCCCTCACCTGCTTATCGCTTTTCTGTGGTGAAAACACTGAGATTCTATTCTCTAGTGGTTCAGTAATGCAGTATATTATTGGTGTGGTCATCAAATGTAGACATTTTAATTTTGTTTTTCTTTTATAACTGAATTTAAAGTTCAAAATTTAAGTTACATTGAAACATCTAAAAAATGAGATGGTATTAGTAGATAAGCCACCAAGATCCCGCCTCTGGGCTGTCTGAAATCGGGTACCTGAGGTCTAACTCTGCTTATGGGATACACGGGTGCAAAAGTGGTGATTGTACACAAGAGCCTCCTTCCAGCTCATGCCGGCCGGGCTACCGGCCCTAACCCTGTCGCCTCTGTCCCGCCCCTGATATTATTTGGTACATTTTATAAGTAATGCTCTGACATTGTTGTGGTCTAACTTCCATTGTTCTGGGTATGTTTTCTTTTCTTTTCTTTTTTTTTTTTTTTTTTGAGACAGGGTTTCATGATGTAGCTCTGGCTATTCTGTAGACCAGGCTGGCTTTGAACTCTCCTGCCTCTGCCATTTGCCTCTGCTTCCCAAGTCCTGAGATTAAAGGTGATAAGTATATTCACAACTATTAACTTCTTACAATTTTGAAGGGAGTGGAGTTTTAACAAAGTTGATCCTTTCTTTGGTATACCTGAGAATGCTATTTTTAAGTACAGCTCTTAAAAGTTATGTCTGAAAACTTAACTCCCTGCATTTGACCTTTCTGTTTTGTTGTGTTTACTATGTTATGTATACACGGCAGCCATGTTTTAACCACAGAAGAGCTGTGTGTGTAAATAAATATGTCATCATCGATCTCTGTCTTTATGAAGATGCTCAAATTAGCCAGTGTTTATATCACTGACTCAGAGCTGAGAATTTCAGTTTCATTGCATGTTGCCTTGGTTCTGTGCCATGATCCTAGGGTTGAACTTAGTGCTTTGTCCTGCTTGGGCAAGTATCCTGCTCTACCCCTCCTTTTCCTTGTAACATATATTTGCGTGATAGCTCCTTGGATTTAGTGGTGCAATATGTGATTTTATGCTGACATTCAAGAAAATATTTAGTTGTCAATGAGAGGACACTGGAGATTTAGCTTGAAATACAATATTCGTCAGCCATTTGAGGTGGAACATTGAACTAAGCAGAGACTTAAAATGAAGCTGACAAATGATGCCCTCTTTTTCTCCTAATTAGTGAGTCTACACTTTCCCTCATTGTATTGGTCCATGAGGATAGATTGGTATAGAGCAAAGCACTCATTTTTCAATGCCTAGTTTGGGCTGAAAGTAATCCACATGATTGTAGTATATATAGACTAATTGAAAAAGGTAGGATTAGGTAGATCATTTTCACTGTGTTTAATACCTGTAATTAAGAGCTGGGCTAGAATACTGTAATACTGTTTTCACTGTGAGTAGGGAATGGTCTTAATATATATTTTTTTTATTATTTTAAGTTAAACAGTACTTAAAAAAAAAAAAAAACAAAAACAAAACCCAAACCTAGCATTTTTGTGGACCTTTCCCCGTATTTATTGTCTCATGCTCCCAGAATCTTATCTCACTGCTCTCCACAACTTCAGACCTGTATATACAAAGTGCCAGCCTGCACTTGTAATGTCTGGAAAGCATGTCCATGTTGGGGACATGTCTGTAACTGTCTTCTGCCCTGCCATCTGCTCACTGCCTTCTCCCTGCTGAGCGAATATCTCTCTCAGGCTTGTTTACAGATGACAGCCATCACCAGGTTTCCTCTTTACCCTACATTGACTTCCTGCAAATTAGTTTTATTTTGCTTAGTTTTATTTTAGTTCTACACCCTGTCTTTCTTTAATTTTAATCACTACATATATCGTCAGTATTTCCTTCCTTTTACACAAAAAATCCAGAATAGTCATTCTGAAATGTTAGCTTCTGTAGACCCCTTATGGAACAGTCTATTTCTTTTGTGTGCTTTAGTTTCTACTCTGTACTCTGTGACTTCTTCCATTACACCCTGGCCAGCACCTCTGCCCCTACATCTTGTCCATCACTGGACTGATCTCTATCCTCTGGTCACAGCTACTCTGTATTTAGATTTGTGTCGGTCTCTGTGGAACTCAAACTAGTTTGAAATCTACTATATAGCCTAGACTGATTTTGATGTCATCATTCTCCTGTCTTTAATTTCCAAGTACTAGGATTGTATACATGGTTTACCAGATGTAGTTGAACCTTTTAGCATGAATTCTTCCAATCTATGAACAATATTGTAGCATGAATCTTAAAGAGTCTTGTTAATTAAGTCAAACCTAAGTCCAGTTATTGGGGTGAACGCTGGGAGATCACAGAGACAGAACAGGCCACAGCCACCTCACCTCGCCAGTTCCTCAGCTGATCCTGTTTTCCTCAGACTGGATGCTTCTGAGTCCTCTTCCAGAATGAATCTCAGCTGAACTGTGCTGCTCGAAAGCCTGAAAGCTTAACCAGCCAAAAGCTGCTACTTTCTGGTTTTATATATCTTTCTGCTTTCTGCCATCACTCCCTGGGATTAAAGGCTCACTTCTTGGGATTAAAGGCGTGTGTCACCATGCCTGGCTGTTTCCAATGTGGCCTTGAACTCACAGAGATCCAGAGGGATTTCTACCTCTGGAATGCTAGGATTAAAGGTGTGAGTGCCACCATTTTCTAGCCTTTGTATCTAGTGACTGATCTGTCTCTGACCCCAGACAAGTTTATTAGGGTGCACAATACTACCACATTTCCCCTTATTTTGTCTAAAATTAAAAAAGCTTATAATTAATACAAGAAAAACTATCCAATAAGTATATACAATATATACAGTCAAAAATTACATTATCAATGTCTAGTCCATTAACATTTGACAGATTCAGACAAGAAACTCCATTATATATATATTAACAGTGTCCAGTCCAGTAACATTTGATAAAATCAGACAAAAATTTTTCATTACTAAACTTATTTAAAACAAGTAGTTCCTTTTTAAAAGTATTTTTTCTTTCCATAATAGATTCAGTAATCTACCTTTTGTCATTTTATATCTTCCCCCCCTTTTTTTTACAGTAGATTCAGTGATCTACCCATTTATCCTATTATTCTTTTTTTTTTTCAGAATAGATTCAGTGATCTACCTCACAATATGATATCTTTCTTTTTGTGTCTGTGTGCCTTCAATTTTTTCATCAATATTTTATAATTTTCATCATGGAGATCTTTCTTCTTGCTTAAATTTATTTCTAAGTAGTTTGCTATTATAGTTATTGTAAATAGGATGCTTGCTTGATTTTTTTCAGATAGTTTGCTGTTGTATAGAATTGCCACTGATTTCCAATACTGACTTTGTTCTCTGCATTTTTAATGAACTTATTATTTCTAACATGTTTTGATGCAGTCTTTGGAGTTTCTATGTACAATATATGACTTCAGATAAAGTTAATTCTTGCCTCCTTTACAGTTTGGGTGCCTTTTATTTTGCTCTTTTGACTAGTAAGTATTATTGGTAATGTTTGGAGAGTGAGCATTCTTGTTTTACTTCAGATCTCAGAAGAAAACTTTAGAAGTTTTTTCCATTTTTGTGCCATTAGTGTGTGTTTGTCATATATGGCCTGTGGTGGTTTGAATGAAAATGGCTCCATAAGCTCATATTTTTGAATATTGGGTTTCCATTTAGTGGAAGTGTTTGGGAAGGATTAGGAGGTGTGGCCTTGCTGGAAGAGGTGTGTCATTGGAGGTGGACTTTTAATTTTAAAAAGCCTATACCAAATCCAATTAGATCTCTCTTTTGCTCCTACTTGTGAAAAATGATGTAAGCTTTTAGCTACTACTCTGCCACCATGCCTGCCTATCTGCTGTCATGCTCCCGGCCATAATGATCATGGACTCTAACCCACTGGAATCATGAGCTCCCATATTAAAAGTTTTCTTTTATAAATTTATAAAATTTATAAATTGTCTTGGTCATGGTGTTCTGTTTCAGCAATAGAAAAGCTACTAAGACATGGCCTTTATTACACTGAGATGCATTCATTGAGCTAACTTGTGAGTTTTTAAGCATGAAATGGTATTGAATGTTGCAAAATGCTTTTTCAGTTCAATGTATGTGTTGAAATGATCATATAGTTTTGTTATTAATTTAATAACATGATATATTTAGTTTAAGACCCAAATTTGTGAAATTTGGAGAGTTAGGAAATATCTTCATTTCATGTTTTCACAAGATCTTTTGAATGAGCCTTCAAAGCACATAACAAAGCAAAAGTAGACAAATAAGATTCAATGAAACTAAAAAGCTCCTGCAAGTCAAATGAAAATAAAAAACTGAAGATATATTTTTGTATTCCACATATTGAATATGTCAGTACATGCAAGAATATATAAAGAACTTACAAGAAAACAAATAACCTCACTAAAGATAAGCAAACAAGGGGTAGGGAGATGTCTCAGTGAAAAGGAACACTTTTGTACAAGTGTGTAACTTCAGTTCAGATCTCTCTCACACACACAAAAACTGGGTTTGGCCACATGGACCTATAACCCCAGTGGTTGGGGGAGAAAAGATGGAGACAGTTGGCTTGATGGCTAATTAGCCTAGCACAAAAAGGAGTTCCAGCTTTTAAGGAAAACCTTGTCTCAAGGGAATAAAGTAAAGATTGATAGTTACCTGATATTCTTCTGTGGCTTTGGCATACATGTGCATTGGCAAACATACCAAAACATGTGCATATATACGTTCATACCCCACACAGATGCATCATGCACACACATTCTCTTTCTCCCTCTCGCTTTCCTTTTTCCTTTCTCTCTTTCTCTCAGCAAGCAAAGCAAATAATTTAGTCTTTTCTTAAAAGAAGGCATACAGCTGGTCTTGGTGGTATATGCCTTTAATCCCATCACTCAGGAGGTAGGCACAGGTGAATCACTAAGTTTGAGGCCAGCTTGTTCTACAGAATGAGTTCCAGGACAGATGGGAAACCTTGTCTTGAACCAACCAACCAAACAAACAACAAATAAAAAAGCATACAAGTGGCCAACATATATGTTTAAAATTTCCAGCATGCCTAGTTATCAGAGAAATTAAAACTACAGTGAAATATCATTGCATATCTATTAGGTTCACTCCTATCAAAAGGATAGATGTTGGTGAACATGTGGAGAACCATGAACTGTTTACAACTATTGATAGTATTTTAAATTACCACAACTATTAGGAAAAATAGTTTAGTGGGTCCTTACAAACAAACAAACAACAACAACAAAAATACCAATACCATATGATCTGTGATTTCCTACTACTAGGCATATTTCCAGAGAATTTGCAATTTGTGTGTCAGAGAGATATCTGCACATTAGTGCTTTTTTCTTTACTATTGTTCACAGAGCCAAGATACTGAATCATCCTTGACTTCAGAGTCTAAATGGATAAAGAAAATATATATAAAAAAAAACCCCTATAACTGACTACTATTCAGTCATAAAAGAAGGAAATCCTTTCCTATGTTAACAATGAGGATGAACATGGAGAACATTATATTTAGTTAAATAAGCCATTTGATCTTACTTATATGTGCAACTTTAGGAAGTTCAAATCATAGTAGACTAGAGTGATAGTTACCAGAGGCTGTGGGGAGGATTGAGCTCTGTTTCTGCATCGCCCAGTCAGGGACTACAATTAATAAAATATTCAAAATAGCTCGGAGACTGGATTTTAAATGCTTTCATTACCATGACAGATGTTTCAGATGATAGATACACTAATTACCTTGGTCTGATAATTTCATATTGTCTGCATATATGGAAACTCTATATTGAACCCCCTAAATATGTTCAATTATTTTTGTTCAGTATAAATTTTAAAAAGTCATAATAGAACTCTATCACTATTCATTTAGTATGAAGAAAAGTAGGTCAAAATAACTTTCACATTTCCATGATTGATTGATTTCAAATTTTATCTTTAATTCTTTAATCAAACAAGTACTAGTTGTGTATGAAAATTATGGGATAGGAAATAGCACAAAATGCAGATGGCACATTTTTAGAAATTTCAAAACTCCTTGTTGGCTACATGTTTTAAGATTCTTTTTGACTTTTTCTTAATTTTGAAAGAAGGGATTATAATGCTAAAGAAGAAACAGTTTGAAAACATGTTCATGTGCTATGCTTCCCAGCTTATTTGGAGAATATTGGATAAAGTTTGTTGAACTCTCTGAGTCTTAATTTCTTTAAAGTAGATATAATGAAACTTGAATGAATAATATATTGTGGAGTAAGATTATATGATGTAATTAAAACATAAACTAAATTATGTTAGTGATTATCATGATCATTACTATTGTGACTTTTGTACAATTTAAAGGTAAAAGCCAAGTCTGAGCCTGCATTTGAGAAATGAGTGCATACGAAAGGCAAGAGATCATGTCCATTTATTATTAATTATTATTATTATTAATGGTTATGTGCTCTGCCTGGCCTTACTCTTAGGTAGGTTTCAGCTTAAGTTAAGAAACTCATTCAGAGTCCCTTTAATAATTTTTGCCTCTTTATTTTTAATATTTTTGTAACAAAATGCCAACAATAAATGTAATAAAATGGCTTAGAAAGCAGGAAAACATTTTCAAGAATTAGTTTTATTGATTTTTTTAAACAATAAGTTTTCTAGTATTTCATTTCTAGTACATATAAGGCAATTCAAGTATGTAAGATTGTTTCAAAGTGAAATAATTGAAGTTGTATTGTCAACTCTATAAGTATCATCTGATTAGGGGTATTTTTTTCTTAATTTCAAATCATTAGATATAATAATTAGGAAATTTAAATTTCAGGTAATCGACCAATTCCACAATCCATTGGTACCATTTTCTTAGTCCTTAAGATGATTCAGTAAGAATATTTACTTTAAGTCAAGGAAAGCATTTCAGCTGACTTTTTAACAGCAGTAACCTCAGAGCATATATTTATCTCCTGATTTCTTCTATCATAGTGTGAAGAAGTGAATTATTGAAAAGATAAAAATAAATTTTTTTGCTTTCTGTCAGAGTTCATATTCATAGCCAGCCTTGATAGAAGACCAGAATGATTTAGACAAGTTTGCTTTGGAGATTCATAACATATGCTTGCTGGACAGAATTGAGTTATCTCTGCTCTGGAGAGTAAGTTATTGTAGCAGGGGCTGACAGAGATGAAGATAACTGAGGGAAATTCAATTACCTTTTAGTGTTTTTTTTCTAATGGGATTCTTAATGTGAAAAAGATCCTTAGATGATGCGCTGGTTACTCCTGAGCTGTGCCTTGATTCTGGTTTCCTGAATACTACAAACTTTTACGTTAGATGGACCTTCCTTAAGTATAAAATAGGCAGTTTACTGTGTACAAAGATTTGATTGATACAGACTTTAAAATTGTTTTTACTTGACGTCATTGATAATTTATATAATCCTTGACTGTACTTGTGATGTCTGGTGTTTTAAATAAGGTTATTATTTAATATGATAGCAATATTCTTCCTCTCTCTCCAGTGACCTTTCAGAAGTGTATTGTAGCTTCTCACTGCTGGTCTATTTATGCCTCTGTCAGTTATCTTGTGCTGTTTAAAGCTGTTCAGCTGCTCAGGCATTTGCACTCTTGCTTTGCATTCTGCATTGATATCTTCATTCTTTCCCTGGATTCGATTTTTCAGTGTCTTGGAATCTGGCTTTTTTCTCCCCAGTCTTACAATAATTGTATTTAATTTGCTCTCTTTAGTACCCTTAGTGTCCTCAGATTCTTTTATTGTCCTTGTTTCTCTTGACATAATTTGACATTGATGTCACACCCTCCTCTTTCAAAGGTTTTATTTTGCCTTTACTTTCTTACCTGATCTTTTGTTAGTCCATTTTTCATTTCTCATGGTTCTCAATTTCTTATTCCTTTGATCAAAAGTGTAGATCTCTGACACAAATACTAGAGCAGTTTTAACCTTTGTATTTTGTTTTGACAGTTCAGTTAATGTTAGGTATACTTAAAACTTCTAGATAGAAAACATTAAATATCTATATGAAATTTCAGTTGATTTAATTTATGTAGATGATTAGGAAAGAAAAAATCACAGAAAGCACATAATAAAACTCTCCTTTTAATCTCTTTTAAGATTCTTCTACAGTCTACCCTTACACAGTCATTTTCACTTATTAATGTTTTCAGAATTTCTTTATGAACATATTATATACTCAAACAGAAAAATCTATTTTTATTCTCTTTCTTTATAAATGATGGCATGTTACAAATATTATTCTATATTGTTATTCTATTCTTGGAACTCAGTATTTTTTTAACATGTTTATATATCAAACAATAAAGTGTGAGGGATTCTTTCCTAATAGTCTCTGTGTTATTAAACCTTTGAAAATTTGTCTTGTTATATAGCCTTAATTAAAAGAAATTATTATGGACAACTTTTAAGAGTTTGTTCTCTCCTTCCATTCTTGGTTCCATGATCCAAGTCAAATCATCAAGCTTTCCTGACAAGCACTTTCACACTGAGCCATCTTGTTGGCCTTTGCTTTACATTTCTTGGATATAATTTTAATCCTATTCTTGTGTGTTTGTGCTTAATGAGTCGGTTAATTTTCTTTGAAGTTCTTGTGTTTAGTATAGCTTGTTATAGTTTTTGTTGATATCTGGCAGAAACTTTCATTTTTTGGAAACAAGATCTTATATAGCGTAGGGGGGCC
This sequence comes from Peromyscus maniculatus bairdii, assembly GCF_049852395.1. Lineage (NCBI taxonomy): Eukaryota > Metazoa > Chordata > Mammalia > Rodentia > Cricetidae > Peromyscus > Peromyscus maniculatus. The sequence continues at coordinate 66,775,597 of NC_134857.1, forward strand.
TCAAATTCGTTATGTAAGAAGGATGACCTTGAACTTTTGATCCTTTGGCTTTGGATTGTTGATGTGTGTCAACACAGATAGCCATTATGCTGAAGAAATTTTTAAGAAGTGATTTTTGTTATTGATTGTATAAGTGTTTTACTTTTATAGTATCTCGATTTTTGGTTATTGTTTGAAAGGATAATGTACACATAAAGAAATTCTTTGATTTGCTCAACATTTTTATGTTTAAAGGTTTTACTAATATATTTAGACTTTATGTTAGAATACATTGTGTTGATGTAATCAACAGTCTTATTAAATAAGAAACACAGAAACAATGTAAAAGAGAAAGCCGAGAGGTCAGAGCTCAGAGCTAAAATCTCACCCTTCCGCCTGCGGTGTCCCAGCTTCCCGAAAGAGAGCTATATCCTGTCTGTTCATTTTTTTTTTATAGTATGTTGTTCTGCCTTCTCATTGGTTGTAAACCCAAACACATGACTGCCTCATCACTGTCTGAATGTACAGCCCCCTAGGTCTTAAAGGCATATGTCTCCAATGCTGGCTGTATCCCTGAACACACAGAGATCTATGGGATTAAAGGCGTGTGCCGCCGCCGCCGCCGCCACCGCCACCGCCACCACCACTACCACCACCACCACCACCACCACCCTCTGTCTATGGCTCTAATAGCTCTGACCCCCGGGCAACTTTATTTATTAACATACAATCAAAATCACATTTCAGTACAATTAGAATACCACCACAACATTGTGTTATGAATTTAATTTATTTTATATGTATGCTTGGGTTTCCCTATAATATCTACTATATGTTCCCAATTTCTCCCTCTGATCTGACATGCTGCTTCTATGATATAGTAAGTGCCTCCACGTTTTAAGGTCTGTTTGTAGAAACCTTTTTTATATTATTAATTTGTATGTGCTTTCATGTACTGATGTTGCAGTGTTTTGGTTATTGAAGCATTGTAATGCTTTTTTTTTTTTTTTCCGAGGCAGGGTTTCTCTGTGTAGTTTTGGTGCCTCTCCTGGAAAACTCACTTGGTAGCCCAGGCTGGCCTCGAACTCACAGAGATCTGCCTGGCTCTGCCTCCCGAGTGCTGGGATTAAAGGCGTGCACCACAGCCGCCTGGCATATTGTAATGTGTCTAATGTAAGTAGGAATATGCTTCTCTTCCCCCTCATTGTCCTATTCAATTTTGTTCAGAGTTACAACATCATTAATATAATACTAGATTTGCTTGGTCTGGTTCTGTTTTGTTTCTTTAGGCTTTTTGTGATATATGGTCATGTCTGTAAATACTATAATATCTTTCTACTTTTATTCATCTGATGTTTTGTTTTATCTGATTGAATTTGCTCTTGTTAATAAAATGTAAAAAAGTATGGTAGGGATTTGTTGTTTATATAGGAGAAACGTGCCTTTTTTTTCTCCAACTAAGTGTGATGCAACCATGAGCTGAAGTAGATATAGTTATTTTTGCTCATGGAAGGAAAAAAAATTCTTTTTTCCTCTTTGTGGTCAGGAGCATGTAATATTAGTATATTGTCTTTTAAAATATTTGGTGGAATTTCTCCTTAATATAGTTGAATACCATGTACATATTTTCAAAAGTATATGGATAATGTTTCCCAACTATCTTGGTGTAAAAATTAAATTTGTTTTGTTTGCTTTTTAACCCTTTTATTAGTTTAGAAGAAGTAAAGTAGTTTAAAATTTGGAAATATATTCCTTCTTTTAAATGTCTTCCAACCTAGGAAATAACTCAGAGTATTGCCTTCAGTATTTTCATTTTAAAATTCCCATCAAATTTCCATTCATGTAATGTATGATAGATCTCTTAAGTTGAGTTTTTCTTGCTTTTTCCTATATAGCCAACTGTATTTCAGTTGTTACATTAGTTTGCTACAATAAGATATTTTTTATAATAGAAATCTTTTAGTGTGAGTGATTTTCTGTCTTAGAAAAGAAGTTTTATAGTTATTGATAAAGTAAATCAGGAGAATGTAGTAATTCTCAAGGGTTGGTACATGCCATTTGATATGATTCACTAATCAAATCTCTCTTAGATCAGTACAAGTTACGTTCTCTGATTTGGAACAATATCCAAATATAACCCAGCTGACCATTGTGGTCTTGCACTTATCTTGTGGTTGATTTAGTTTTAGTTGTCTGAGAGATGTTGTAGGTGTGTTCAGTACTACCTTGTATTTGTTTTCAGATTTCTAAATCTATTTATTGGTTTCTTTATGATTATTATATAAATAAAAAATACTTAAAAAAAATAAAATCCACGTCAGGCTGTACTAGCACATGCTTTTAATTCCAACACTCAGGCAGAGGCAGGTGGATCTCTGTAGGCTGAAGATGGATGTGCCAACATTACAGAGCAACCTTGGGTGACTGTCCAGGCAGCCAGCTGTTTCTTTCATTTCTCACATTTTTTGAAAGAAGCTTGTTTGCAGTTTTTGTTTTCTTAGGTAATATCATCTCCTTCTCAGGTCTCTGATGGAGTTGAAGACTAGATACTTATAGTTTTCCTTGTTACAGACTCAGAAAAGAAACTCACTAAGAGATGTAAAGCATATAGGGTTGAGAGACATTAAAAGATAATTTTAGTAATGCAAGTTAGGATAAAAAGTAAATTAGGTACAAGACTTTGAACATACCAAGCTAAGATAGATAATGGCATATTTGTCAAGTGCAAATGGACTAGACATGGTTGATGTATTTATTGCCTGTATATATTGTATATAATTACTATACTTAGTTTATATAGTTTTTCTTAAATTAGTTATAACCTTTTTTAAAATTTTAGACACAAAGGGGGAAATGTGGTGATATTTTGTTTGTGATATAACAAAGCTTGCCTGAAGATCAGAGTGCAGAGCTAAGCCACTAGTTAGCCATAGAGGCCAGGCAGTGGTGGCTCACATCTTTAATCCCACCACTCAAGAGGCAGAGGTAGACGGATCTCTGTGAGTTCAGGCCACCCCTGGGTTATACAAGATTGATCCAGTATAAAAGAGAAACAGAACCAGGCAGTGATGTGTTGTACGAATTCTAAGTGGTCTTATAATAAAAACCCGGAGCCAGATATTGGGGTAAATGCTGAAAGATCAGAGAGACAAAGGAACAAGCCACAGCTGTTTCTTACCTCGCTAACTCCAGGAATCCTCTGACTGAATGCTCCTGAGTCCTCAGCTGAAAGGGCCTTCTAGTTCCTGTCTCCTCCCGCCTTTATGCCTTTCTCCACCCAGCCATTTCACTTCCTATTTCAACCTTCCTACTGCTGGGATTAGTGTGCTTCCCAAACACTGGGGTTAAAGGTGTGTGCCACCATTGCCTAACTTGTTTCTCTCCTAGACTGATCAATCTCATGTAGCCCAGTGTGGCCTTGAGCTCATGAGATCCAGAGGGATCTCTCCCTCTTGAGTGCTAGGATTAAGGGTGTGTGCCACTTATATGTTTAATCTAGTGTCTGGCTCTGTACTCTGATCTTCAAATTTTATTAGAGTACAACAAAATATCACCACAGTTGTGGCACACAGCTTTGATCCCAGCCCTCAGGATCTCATGTTTTTAATCCCAGCACTAGGGAGGTGGAGACAGGAAGTAATATGGCTGGGTAGAGAGAGGAATGTAAGGTGGGAGGGGACAGGAGCTCAGCTCTATTTCGGTTGAGGATTTTGTAAAGATAAGAACTAGTGGGTGGCTGCTCTGCTTCTTTGCTCTTTCAGCTTTCACCCTGATGTCTGATTTTTTATTGATAGGACCAGTTAGAATTCATGTTACAGATCTCTGTGAGTTGGAGGCCAGCCTGGTCTACAAAGCGAGTTCTAGGGCATTCTGGGCTGTTATACAGAGAAACCTTGACTCGGGGAGGTGGGGTGGAGGGGGAATCCAAGTACTTCTTATAGGGTTAACCTAACTTAAAAGAACAGAAACAAAAACCAAAAACAAAATACTAAAAACTCAGGTAAGAAAAAAAGCTTTATTAATAATCAAGTGTTGTGGAAAAAGAATACTCTCTGACATCCTTCCCCTATCATGCTTTACAAGATAGTTTGGTACTTAATCTTTTTCAGCATTTGTATTGTGAATATCTACAATATGTAGGCTTGTATGCATTGTGTGTATGCTTGTATGTATGTATTTTTGTAATTTGAGACCATAACCTTGTGAAATTCACACAAATATCTCCTTAAAATCTTGCATATGATTTCAGAGGTGCTTGCTGGAGTGTGTTCTACATAATGCTTGTGCTTTGCTGGGCCATGGCTCTTCTCACAGTCTCATGGGAGAAGCAGCTGGTGGCTGATTGCTTGTCATTGTTACTTCTTTTGTTAGACACACCACAGTTTAGAATTGCAGATTATATTGTTCTTTCTGGACACCTTTTAAATATTACTTTTAATCATTTAATAAATGTCTTGGGATTGCTAATATCTATTCAAAGAAATGGATTTTATATACTCTTCAGACTCCTAATTTCAGCATCTACTATAGCACTAGAATATAGGAAGTTTTTAGTACAGAGTAGCCAAATGAATGTTTATTTCCATAATAAAATGTAAAATTTAGGATTAGTATTTTTGAGGTGTCAAATTTTCATATGTGGAATTTTATTTTTTTTTAAAAATTAATTGCCAAACATATAATTTGGTAGTTCAAATATTGATCTTGTATTATATGCTTAGATTTTCTGTGGATTAAATGTTGCTTTTGATATGATGGTGAAAGTTTATCTAAACATGCTGTGAACCACCTTTTCTTTTGCTGAACAGATTTTTATTTTGTAGCATTTATATTATGAGACAGAAGAGCAAGGGTTTATAATATTTAATTATACAAGAGTACTAAAATTGTTATTGTAGTCTTTAATGTATTATAGAAAGCAGAAAATCATGACTATATTGCTGAGATTTAGTCCTGATCTGCCAAAATTAACCATGTGCTATTGGATAGGATGGTTCAGTTATCTCCTGCAATGTGGGGCTCTATCAAGGTCATTGACTTAGTCCAAATCTGGTACTTACATTTAGATTGAACTATAGATAGTAAATTAGACGTGTTATTTTAATTACCTTGACATTTTATTTTCATTCAGATCTGTAGATTATTTAAACCAGTTCCTAAATATATGCCCTATTTGTATATTTTGATTGACTTTATGTGTGCTTTTATTTATATGTGTCTTAAGTTGAAAGAAAGCAAATTAATTCTGAGCTAAGTAATTATTAGTTAATCTTAAATGTTTTCTATCCTTTACTTGTTTCATTATTTTAGTTTTCCTCTTACTAAGTTGAATTTCTCATTTTATTTTTATCTAGTAGTTAAATTATCATACAAATGAAGCTTGTTGGTGGTGGCTCATGCCTTTAATCCCACTGCTTGTGAGGCAGAGCCAGGGGGATCTCTGTGAGTTCCAGGCCAGCCTGGTCTACAGAGCAAGATCCAAGACAGGCACCAGAAATACACAGAGAAACACTGTCTAGAAACAACAACAACAACAACAAAATTACCATACAAATGAAACATTGTAATTCTGTGTGTGTGTATGTCAGGGGTTGTTGTTACTAATCTTTTTGGCTTGTTTGTCTTAAGACAAGCTTTCATTTGTAGCTCATGCTGGCCTTAAACTCAGGATAATCCTCTTGCCTCAGCCTCATGAGTGCTTGGGTTACAAATATGTGCCACCATGCTTGTATTTTCTTATTAGCTTTTCAGATACACTTGCCCTTAGGACGCAGTATGGTGTTTTAAAATGAGCTTCCCATTTAATCTTTTCTATTTCTATTTTCTCTTATCCCTTATTCCTCACCTTTTTATCTTCTTCTTAATTTGCTTTCTTCTTTTTCATTTTTGAGGCAGGGGTCTCTGGTTACCTATTTCACCCTATAGCCTGTGAGAACGAGGCAGAGTTACTAATAACTCTTCAAGTTTAAGAATGGTGTAATTGTTGCTGCTGCGGTTACTTTTTATTGGTGACTACAATACCCTTTGTCTTGCTGTTCTGTTCTTGGGGAACCCTCTCAGGTGAACATGTTTGTTATTTCTGGAAGAGATGCTTGATTTTTAGTCAATATAACCTAATAAACATTATATCAATATTTATATCCCAGCTTTAGTGTCACTAGCATGGGGGGGGCAGGGTTGTACATCTTATTTAACCTTTTTATTTATATTTCTTTACATTGCGACAACAGTGAAACAGTCCTTGTAATTATTTGCTTGCATATGAATACATGTTTTTAAATTGGTAGCTTTCTGGTTTTGTTATTGTTATCACCTTAAATAAAAATGATAATGATGACTATAAAAAGATGAAATAGGGGCTAGAGAGATGGCTCATTGGTTAAGAGCTGCTCTTTCAGAGGCTAAGAGTTTTGTTCTCAACACCCACTTGAGGAGGTTCACAGGTACCTCTACCCCAGCATTGGGATTTGGTGCTTCTTCTGAACTCCCTTCTCAGCCCAGGCCTTTTCTCTTTGCCAGCTCTAAGGCCTAGTTCAGGTCCTTCGAGTAAAAGTTCTTCTGACTATATATTGTTTATTTCTGGAATTAGGTCCCATCCACTTGCAGTCAGTCAGTCAGTCAGTCAGTCAGTCAGTCAGTCAACCAGTCTCTCTCTCAGTCTGCGTGTGCTTGCGTGCGTGCGTGCGTGCGTGCGTGTGTGTGTGTGTGTGCCCCCATACATGCATGTGAGTGTAGGTTCACATGTACATGTGGGTGCGCATTCAGATGTATGCCCATGCATGTGAATATCAGAGGGCAGCCTTGGGTATCATCTTTCAGGTGCTGTACACCTTTCTGCATAGCTAGAGACTCAGTATTTCTCAGTTCATTTTCAGAGTCAGGTTTATCTAGTATTCACTCGAGGGAATCTTTTGTGTTGTTTTGCTTTCTGTGATTTCCCTGTTGGAGGTCACATTTCCTACTTTCAGGTCTTCTCTGGGTAACTGTTGAATAGATCATGTACATATTTGTTTAGGGCACACATATGTACACTATAAAAAGCTATCCTTTTTTAGAGCTCTTTATGAAAAAGAGCTGTCACTGGGGACAGAAAACAAATATGTAAATGCAAACTAGTCCCAGCACTTGGGAGTAAGTAGGATCTTTGAGTTCAAAGCCAGCCAGCCATGTAGTGAGTTCCAGTCCAGCCAAGGTTATATATTGAAAACCTGTCTCAAGGTTTGTCTCATACTGCATTGTTTGTAATTTGTACCAGACTGGTCCTTTGTATATTATGATTTCCAGTTTTATGTTTTATGGGTTGTGTGCATGCATTCATACATAAGTGTATGCATGTGTGTGCTCATTCTGTACTTTGGCTACTGTAATACTGCAGCAGTACACACAGATGTGCAAGAATCTCTGTAGTATGCACAGTTAGAGACTTTTTTCTCTAATGCCCAACAGTAGTATAAATTGTTCATAAAATAGTTCTATCTTCAGTTTTATGAGAAAATTCTATATTGATTTCCATAGTGGCTGTATCAGTTCTACCATCAGTATATAAAGATCCTCCTTGCATCCTAAACATATGGAAAAATGTTCAACATCCATAGCCATCAGGGAAATGCAAATAAAACAACTTTCAGATTCAATCTCCCCCAGTGGAAATGGCTATTATTAATATATGTCAATAAGAATCAAAGAACTTATAGCAGTATAACAGTTTGTAGGTAGATATACAAATTCACTTAACAATTCATATGCTAAATAATTTATTCAAACTTTTGAGGAATATTTCCTTTAAGAAGGAAATGGGTAAAACATTTACTTAAGGAAAGTACAAACGTATTTAAATGAGAGAGGTTTGGCTGCTATTTAATAGGCAGGATGTTTGGGACAGGATCTAGCTCTACAGACCACACTGGCCTGGAACCAACTGTTAGCCCAGCTTGGCCTCCAGAGTGCTCGGTTATAGCATGAACCACTAATCCCATGATTACATGTCTATTCTCCATCCACCCGTCGTTTTATTCCTCCCCTCTGCTGTTTTATTTTGTTATATTTTATTTGTTCTATCTTGAGTACTGGCTTCTTGGTGAATACTTGTTTCTTCTTTAATTCTCTCTAATTCATAAGGTTTTCTCCCTTTCCCTATATACTATATTGATCCCTCTCTGAGGAATTTTGATAGTTATTTTTATCTATTATTGTAAAGCTGTGATGGTCTACTCAATTGCATTGACAGGCTGGAAGAAAAGGCCTGTTCACTGTGTATTCTGGAACGTAGAGTAAATGTAGGAAGCTGTTATTTCACGAGGACAATGTTCTCATCATTTTGTTTCTATTATTTAGTCCTCCAAAAGATCTTGTTAAATTATGTAATGTTTTAGATGAGGCAGCTGAGACACAAGATTTTTGTATAACTTGTCCCATTTTGAAGACTTCAGATCTAAAATTTGAGCTATCTGACTATAGATATTATTCGTTTAAGTACTGATTTAGTTAAGATTATTTATAAAGCTGTATCAATTATTTTCCATTCTGCTTCTTTTGAACTGCTTTTGTTTTGCAGTTGGCTATGAGCTACCCATTTGTAGTTGTAAATATATTTACTCATTTATCCCTGAGATCTTACCAAGTTAAGTAAATGACCATTGTTTTGTATGTTTTAAAATCACATTATAATTTTTAAAAGCTTTTTTAAAGTTCAGTCCTATTTATTGTTTAAATTCTGTCAGTTTTATTGAACATGGATACCCGACACCTTTTACTTAATTTTCTAAATAGATAGATGATGTATTGCCAGCATTGTTAATACATCCTATGGACCTATCTTGCCTTTTTGTATAGTGTTTGGACATTTATCTAAAATTTGATGGTTTAAAAAATATTAATTGGTATTCTAGTAAGTAATAAAATAATAAAGCAGTATTGTGTATACATTGGAAAGTATGTGCAAACTTCAGGCTGCTTGGTGTAGACTTGTTTTTACAAATATATATAAGGCATTCTAATCCAAGCTCTTATGAGAAACCTTACAAGTTTCAAACCTGTGTTAATCTTTGAATCATTTAATATTATTGGGAACTGCAGTTTGTAGAGATAAGGCCCCAGAACACATTGCACCTAGTCCATTAAAAGAAGAAGAAATGGGACAGATACTTTGATAAGTGTCCTGCCTGTTTTAACCTTGAATGCTATTATGGGGTGGGCTGGGAAGGGGGGATGGTTCTCTATCTGTTTCATTGGCTTAGACTTTTTCCTGCTGAGAGAAATCAATACTTTGAGGCGTTGCATGACAGAGAAATCACTTCAGAATTAAAGGTGGCTGTCACACATTATCATTGGTTGACTTTTGTTTGCTGTGGACGCTTTGAAGCTTTCATTTTTCTTCGTCTTTTTCAGGACTCTAAGGTTTCTGGAGGTAGCATTAATTTTTTTTTTTTTTTTTTAAATCAGTCTCTAAATCTGGGGTGAGTGATAAAGCACAAAGACCTCCAAAAGTAAATTATTGAGAAACTTCTTTATTTGTTGAACTTTCCATGATTTTCCTTTTCAACAGTTTTCAGTAAATTTATAGTAGAAGTGATTTTGAGACAATTGAGAAGTAACATTCTTAAAACTGTTTGGCAGAAGCCATGCTTCCCTAATTAAAATTCCAATAATCTGGGTGTAGCACTTACAGTGACGAAGGTAGAACTGTGTATTCTGACATGGAATGAAAGACTCTAACCCACTAACGTAGAAAACAGTGGTCACAAGCTCTTCTTTTAGTTCCTGTATCATTGTTCTGTTTTCTGTCTAAAGGCATTTTTTTTTGGTATTTAAATTTTAAACCTTAAATTATGAAACCAGTTCATTTATATTGTTAACATTCAATATTAAATTAGGAAAAGGATTCTGTTACATTTTGAGACAGTTTTGGTTTCAAAATTTCATATTGTTTTGTTTTATAATAATCTGGTAAATTAGTTGCCTTGTATCAAATAAAACATGTTATTCTAGAAACCTAGTGCTTGAATCCTTGCAAATCTGACATCCTTAGTTTAGCTGAGTTTCTTGATGTTAAAAGACAGTGTTTGTGAGGCCTCTTCCTTGGCAGCTGTTAGAACTCTTTTCTGACTTAAGATAACCATGGCTCTAGTTTCAGTCTCTTTCCTCCCACCCTTCTCTTTCCTCTTCCTTCCCTTTTAATGGGTGGAGGAAATTTTCTTATTTCTGTAGAATGTGTTGAGGTGTTCCTCCTTTGTTTTCCTTTGTTGTTCTTGTTTTTGAATTGGGCTCTTCTTCATAGCCCTGGCTGGTCTGGAACTCACCATGGAGACCAGCTGGCCACAGTACTGCCACGGTCCTCCAGCTTCTGTGTCTGCAGTACTGGAATTACAGGCCCAAGCCATTAGGCCCGGCACACCATTTTCGGTATTAATAATTTATAGATCCTTTTCTTTTCTTGTTCTTGAACATTCTGGCTATATATTATAATGATATTGGAACTGTTGTTAGAGAACAAAGTGGTACTTTTATTGAATTTTTTTCTGTGAAAAAAAATTCTGTATACTTTTAAATAATGGCACCTTTTATTATCTTTCATAGATTAGGCCATTTATTTTTAATAGACATTTAGATCACTGATCTCAATTCTCTACTTTTCTAATATATTTAAGATATAAGTTTTCCTTTAAGTTATGCTGTAGCTGATTTTATATTTTTTCTTTTCTTTTTTTTAAGATTAATAAAATGAAGTTTATTGCCAGTATTCAATTCATTATTTTAAATTACTAAATTATATTTTTTTGTTTTATTTTACAATACTATTCAGTTCTACATAACAGCCACAGATTCCCTTGTTCTCCCCCTTCCTGCCTCCCTTCCCTTCCCCCCAGCTCACCCCCCATTCCCTCCACCTCCAGATCAAGGCCACCCCCGAGGACTGAGATCGACCTGATAGACTCAGTCCAGGCAGGTCCAGTCCCCTCCTCCCAGACTGAGCCAAGTGTCCCTTTATAAGTCTCAGGTTTCAAACAGCTATCTCATGCAGCGAGCCCAGGACCTGGTACCACTGCCTAGATGCCTCCCAAACAGATCAAGCCAATCAACTGTCTCACCTATTGAGAGGGCCTGATCCAGTTGGGGGCCCCTCAGCCTTTGGTTCATAGTTCATGTGTTTCCATTTGTTTGGCTATTTGTCCCTGTGCTTTATCCAACCTTGGTTTCAACAATTCTCGATCATATAAACCCTCCTCTTTCTCGCTAATTAGACTCCCAGTGCTCCACCTGGGGGCCTAGCCGTGGATGTCTGCATCCAGATTCCTCAGTCCTTGGATGGGGTTTCTGGCACGACTATTAGGGTGTTTGGCCATCCCATCACCAGAGTAGGTCAGTCCCGGCTGTCTCTCGGCCATTGCCAGCAGTCTTTTGTGGGGGTATCTTTGTGGATTTCTGTGGGCCTCTTTAGCACTTTGTTTCTTCCTTTTCTCATGTGATCTTCATTTACCATGGTCTCCTATTCCTTGTTCTCCGTCTCTGTTCTTGATCCAGGTGGGATCTCCCGCTCACTTTCCCTCGACCCTCGCCGTTCATTGTTCCCACTCATGTCCAGGCTGTTCATGTAGATCTCATATGTACTCACTCATAGGAGGATACGAGATGTGAAACAAGGATGACTGGACTGCTACTCACATCACCAGTGAGGCTACCTGTAAAACAGGACCCCAAGAAAGACACGGGGATCACCCAATGACGGAGAAATGGATGATTTTATATTTTTTTCTAATTTTCATTGATTTTTAGGTTAAACTGAGGGGACTTTCTTAATTCCCAATTATGTAGGAGCTTTTTAAAAGGATATTCTTTCACCTTAGACAATAACCAAAGAATCAAAAGATTCGGTATTTCCAGATCTTTCTCTGCATAACTTTTCCTCTAGTAACTTATCCTTCACATTCTTGTCTTCTGAGTAGACTTTTAAAATTTAAATTAACTGATTTGTGCATGTGAATAGTGATGTTACAGTTAGAAGACAACTTGTAAAAGTTGGTTCTCTTCTTCTACTATGTAGGTCCTTGAGATTGAATTCAGGGTGTCAGGTTTGTACCCTTGCAAGCCATCTCATTAGCCCCAAATAGACTCAGTAATCTGCATTTGTCTAAGTGTAGGGTACAAAGACATGCATAAGGGTCTTGTATGACATGGCTGAATTTATGGTTATGTGTTTTAGATAACACAATATGATCATGTGCTACAGGGGGAACCCAGTAGTAGAGTGCTTGCCTAGCACATGTGTCATCTCAGTACCACAACAATACAAAACTATGTTTTAAGTTTTTTGGCAATCATGTACTTTTGGGGGTTGAAGATAGAGTATATAAATGTATTTATACCATAAAAATGTCTTCTAGAAAAAAAATCCAGTGGTTGTTCATAAGAAGCTATCTAGATTATTTCTAACTCTTCATTTTGAACTAATCAAAATCTCTTTCTAAAGTGAAATAAGTAGGTTATTACCTGAGGAAAAGTGATTCCACATGTTATTCAATATGAAAAAGCTTCCTAGTGTAGTAACATATTTAAGGTGAGGGTGTCTAGTTCAGCTTTGTCTAGTTCACTGTTGGCTGATTAGTGTATAAGTGAAGATCATCCTTACAGTAGTCATGTGGGCTCAGATTTTGAATAAACATTTGGTTCAGCTATGAAAAATTGAAAGGTAGGTCTAATTGATGATAACAGATGATGTAGGCAATGGATGGTTTGATTGGAACATTTGAGAAAACTCTGGTAAATATACAGGATTTCATAATAGAGAGAGCCATAAGGGAAATACGTTAGTACCAAGAGAGGTCAGGTTAGTGCCAGGAGGAGACCAGATTTGACTGCTTGAGTTTCAGGTTGCTCCTCTCTGAATTTCCATGCAAAGGGCAAATAGTGAGATAGGATAGAGTCATGCAGTCCACAGGAAAAAATTTAAAGTCAGTATTGTCTGTGCTTCTTCATTGAGAGAGCCAGCATAGGAACTTATATTACAGTGGCCATTCTAAGTTGTTTTCCTAATCCATTATAACTTACTTATTTATTATAATTAAATTAAGTCTTAGAAGCAAGCTTATTTTATTTTTATTTATTAATTCTACAGTAACAAATGTTAAGTTTCTTTAGTAGTCTTCAAGTGCAAATTGAATTATTCAGTTTTCAAGGCAATTCTTTTGTTTTTGCATTCAGATACTTTTGTACTATTGTTGTGATGTTGCATTATTTAGTTATGTGATACTTAACTCCAGAAAAGCAGAGGTAATGTGAAGTAAAATGTTCTGCCCAAAATAATACTGAAGGAGGATTTTAGAGCTACCCTTTATTTTTTATATCCTAAATTATGTTGTCAGTTGAACTTTAGGGGTAGAGTATCAGGGGTAACTCTAGTCAACCTTTAAATACAGATACATGTGTTCCCCAAACACAAGTGTGCCACTCAAGTATTTCTCATATATACCTGACTGAATAATATAAATTATTATTGGTATTTGATGAGAACATCTTCAATTTACACTATTAAGATATTTTTAAGAACAGAGACAAGTTCATTATATGTTTTAGATACATTCTTATTTGGTTTCCTTTTATCATGTTTAAGGTCAAATGTGACTGTAATGTTCTACAAGGAGACAGAGATTGATAATCAGGAAAGAATGGTCCTTTAATGTGATTTATATCTATAGATTTTATGTCAGATATGAAAAGTTGCCTTTTAAATTGTAAAGGAAGATCCATTAAAGAACACTTTAAACCATTTTACTATTTAGCTTACCTTGAGTCCTTGTTTTTAGAAATGCCTTTTCAGCAAACTTTGATAGACTAGCAAATGTTTATTGTTCAACTATTTATAAAAAATAGAAATAGTCTCTTTAGTAAGATCTTGCTACAAGTAAGGGCACTTTTAGTTGTGTTTAAAATGAAGATATGCAGTGTTTATGGGAGTACAGTGACCATTGATTTCTCTAATTTCCACCAATGATTTGAATTTCTTCTCATTGGATAAAGTTAGAAATTGGCATACTGTGGATGTAGTAATTCACGATACAATGTATATAAAGATCTGTATACTTATACTGTTCTTTTATCTGTAGGTCAGCTTCTTAGCTCTTGTGCGGCTCTCTGAAAATGTCACTATCAAGTGACATTTGCAACAATGAAATAATGCCCTTTTTAATTTAAGCTGCTATCAATTCAGATATTTAAAAAATATTTTTCCTTCTGTTTGTTCAAATCAAAATTTACAGAAGTATCCCCTCCTGTGACTTCTTTATTACAGTCCTTCAACAGATATAAAATGTGATATTTATATTTTATTTGCTCCAACCTACTTCTTAATATATCTTATAGTATCTACATCATCACTTATATAATGCAACATAATTTATTTTTATCTTATTTTAATATTTATCTTTTTAATTATATAGCAATACATTAAAATTTTTAGCAGTAGTTAAGTAAAATTGAATATTTTATTCCCAAACTAATTATTTGTTTTTATGTTCAGATATTTTTGTACTCATGCTGTGATGTTTATATCTAGTTTATATGACATTTGAAGTTGAAAAATAGAGTGATGTGAAGCAGGATATCAACCCACGATAAAATAAAATGAAAGCATGCTTTTGGGTTTGTTCTCGAGTGTTGTCTAGGATGCCCCCTCCCCTTGCAGACTGCCCAGAATCTTTGAATGTTTCTTCCTCTTCCCAGTTGGTCCTTTTTCATATCCTGCCGGCTGCTCTCTTCTCCCAGTGAACTTCATGGAGTTGTTTCTAGGACCATGGACATCTTTCCAATGGCCATACCACAGAAGAAAACATCTTTCCCTCCTCTAGCAACCATTAGTTGCTTATAAATCCTCAGGAAAGGGTTCAGTCTAGTAAATTAGTCCCTGTATGACAAGATGTTGAAGGACACAGTCTTGCCCAGGTAACCCCAGCTGCTGAGTTCAGAGTTAACAGCCATGTCATCCTAGAGAACAGGGTCCCAGAGCACTCTACTTTCTTCCATGATGTTCACTAAACCTTTGAGAGGATGATATCAATGTCCTCTTTATGGCTAAGCATTCAACCGTCACTTGTTCTTGAGTGATAGATTCTTGGAATTAAAGTAATTCTCTCAGTTAGCAAGTTTAAACCTAAAAGGGAAGTTTAAACCCAGAGAAATTAAGGAATTGGCCAATACTATCAAGAAACATTAGCCAGATGATAGAGTAATCTGGTTTGTTTTGACTCAGAGTCATTTTTTTTCCTTCCTTCCTTCTTCTTCTTCTTCTTTTTTTTTTTCTTTTCCTTTTTGGATTTTTGAGACAGGGTTTCTCTGTGTAGCTTTGGTGCCTGTCCTGGAACTCACTCTGTAGACCAGGCTGGCCTCGAACTCACAGAGATCCGCCTGGCTTTGCCTCCCGAGTACTGGGATTAAAGGCAAGTACCACTACTGTCCGGCTCAGTGACTTTTTTTTCTATTTTTTTACTCTGTATTCCATAATTTCTTTCAATTTAAATAATTGCTGAAAAATACTTTGACCTGTATTTTTTTCTTGTGTCAAAATGTATTGCTTCTCTATTTTTCTTTTGTGCTTCTGCTTTAAAGGTTCGTTTTCTTCCCTTCCTTGAGTAACTTACCTCCTTAAAATCATCCATTGTTAAATTCAGGCTTTGATTCTTTATGAAATGATACCTTACACATACAGTTTTTTTCTTTATGCATATGAATAACCTCTGTCTCTTCTGGTCCCTGAGCCTTAGGTTGGGATGGGCATGATATGATTTGTGGCTGTACAGTCCACTGACACTTATTATCTGTACGTTGATCAGTTGTGAGTTTCTGCCTTAACTGCTGTCTACTGCGTGAAGAAACTTTTCTGAGGCCTAATACTTAGACTACTTTAAGTATAAGATATGAATTTAGAGAGCAGTTTGATACTAATCCATTTAGCAGAATAATAGGAGTAGGTTCACTTCTGGGGTCTCTGAGCTCCTCCAACCATGGTTTCTAGGCCAGATTTACATTATTGGGGATGTGTTTCCTCTTGTGGCACAGGCCTTGAATCCAATCAGAAAGTGGTACTTACCCCAATCACTACATATGTTTTGTCATCCTGAACTTTATTGTAGTTCAAGACGAGTAAGTCTGTTGATGACTTATCTCTTAGGACCTACAGAGCACCTTTTGTTACTAGGAAAGCTCGTCAGCAGAAAGGAAGCTTTCTGGTCAGTACCAGCTTGATTTCTCTGTGGCATGTGATCAAAGTGGTCATTGTCTTCAATAGGCAACTCTTAGGCAATAGGGCCTTAATATTAAGTTCAGCACCAATAGCCTTTGTTGTTTTGGAGGTCTCCAGGTAACCCATGCATGACTAACAACTCACCTGCCATTCGGCTTTTCATTTGGTACTTTATGACTTTGCGGAATTAACTTCAAGTCAACTCTTGTATTTTTAAAAATAGCTCATAGTAGTTTTCATGTGGCTTTCAAGCCATCTTTAATGATAGTTATTTCTCCCTCGCCCCTTATACCCTGTTTTCTTCCATCCCTGCTTTAAACCTGCCTCCCCAATATTCCCCCTCTCCCCTTCATTAGGTCATTTTTTTAGGATTCAAATGTGTTAGAAGTTTATGATTCCATTTAGAATAATCACTGTTTTTAGCTGCCATAGATCTACTGTATTTCAGTTTTGGCTTTTTTCTTCAGGCCATCCCACTCCTTGCCCTGTAGGATAGAGAACGTTCAATGCTTCTGATGGTGTGTACTTGTTCTTCTATACATTGAGAAGAAGGAGCATACTATCTACTTAAACTTTGAAGTTTCTACTTCATACAATAATTACATCAGGTGACCTAGCCTAATTTGTCAGTGTGATGTATATTACCCTTGCTTGGTTAGGACAATCAGAACCCTTCTTTGTTGCTGGTGTTGTGGTGGGAGGTGCATGTAGCTATAGTCCATTCAGTTTCCTACTATCCATATAATAGGAGAGGCAGGTAACCACACTATATATGTGTAATATATAAAGTAACAACATATCTGCCAACCAAATGCAGGCTACTTCCCAGAGAGTGTGTGTTTGTATGTGTGTATGTATGCATGTACTTTAATTTATAAGTTAAGGCCATGAGTTGGTAGACCCTGTATAGGGTCAAGTTTACATTAGTGCTCGTGCTTCTAATCATGATCACAAAAACATCATAAATGTGACACCAGAAGTGGCAGAACTCCAAAAGGAAAAAAAAAACCATTTTGGGAACTAGCATTGTGCCCAGTTATTGCTAAAGAACCCTAAGGTGTTTTGAAAAATTGCTAAGATAGTGTTTTTCAACCTTTGATGTAAATACCATTACCTGGAGATTAAAGTCCAGATACTGCCTTAGTATTTTGGGAATGGGACTTACTTCTGCATTTTTAATCTCCCAGGTGATTATTTTGCTACAGGTCTCTTTTAAAGGTAGAATTTAAAAGACCAAATTTTTCTTTTTCAAAGTTTTGACAAGTTGCTGTGTTTACTAATTTAAGCTTAAAAAAAAAAAACCACCAATAAAACATAACAAAACAAAACAAAATGAAACCTCTTATCCTAGCCTTTGAAGGGACCTCATAAGTTGCCTCTTCTCTTTAGTTATCTTGTCTCATTACAACCCACTCTTTTTGGATCCGTCATGATCATTTTAACATGTGAATTGATCCCTTATTCTCCTGTTTAAAAATTTTCAGGGCATTTTAATGAAATCTAAACTCACCATAATTATCTACAAAGAATGTCTCCAAATTAATACCATAGCAGTATTTCTTCTACTTGGTCTAAAGACCTCTCCAACCTCACCTTATTCTGGCTGTAATGCAGGACTCAGTTTTCATATATTTTGCTGTTTATCATTGATAATATCGCTGTTTAGCTGCTAATAGCCTCATAGTATATCTTATTGACTTAAGAAAACTAAATTAATCAATGTTTAATAAGTGTTATAAAATTAGCTTTAAAGTTTTGGTTGGTTTGATTCATTCTAAAAATTGTTTCGTGATACATTTTTAGTTATTTTCACCCACATTTTTATATGTTTCGTGATACATTTTTAGTTATTTTCACCCACATTTTTATAGTAAATTAATTAATAAATCTTTCTCTTTTCCCTTTCCAGTCATTGTGTGCTCAATATTCTGCAGACAAACGTGAAGAAGAGAAGATGTGTGATCATTTGATAAGAGCAGCTAAATACCGGGACCATGTGACAGCAACTCAGTTAATCCAGAAAATTATCAACCTTCTCACAGACAAGCATGGAGCCTGGGGAGGTTCGACAGTGAGGTAGGAAATCCTACAGGGTGGGCCTTCCTCCTCTAGGCAGCCTAGGTGTAAATAAATGGCTTTGAATGCGAACATGGCTAAATGAAGAACAGAATTAAGTTTATGTCTTTCCTTTGAATTTAACTCATAGGAAGAGTACATCTATATGGGTATCTTTATAGATCTTTTTAGGTAATAGTTCTTTCAAATTATTTTTAAAGAGAATTTGTACATCCTCACTCATCTTACAGTGAATTGGTTAGAGAAACAAATGTTATGTTATTTTATTGATTCCATAGAATCTCCTGAAATACATTATTTTTAAAATGATTTTATATATAACATATGTATCTCATAGACATAGAATCTAGTTTAGAACTTTTCCCGTAATAATTTTGACATTTTTTTCAAGTTAACTCAAAAAGTTTGGATTGAAGGCCACTTGTAAGATTGTTTGCAAGTGTTCAGTAACATAGAAGAGGTATATAACTTCTGGTTTCAAGTTTTAAGGTCAACTCAGTATATACCAGATTTATGATAGTAACCTGTTTGTTTCTTTTTCAATTCTACTCCAGTTGATGTGATGGGATAGTGGCCATGAAATGCCTTTAACACCTTAGACAATCTAAGGTGGCTGCTTAGATTGTCTAAGGTGTTATACACTTTGCTGTGTCAACAAAGGTCATAGAGTTCTGTGGTGCTTTAATGCTACACATTTGATAAGCTCATTTTCATACAAGGTACTGAGTAAATTAGTGTCATCCTTTGATGTGCATGGTACATAGTGGGAACTGAACATATATTTCTTGAAGTTTTTTTCTTTATTTTTTCCCTGAAAGAAACTGTAAAAATGGAAAAGAATTGGTGTGTGTGTTGGGGGTAACTTTACACTGTTTCATAGGTCAATATTATCAGGAGACCAAGTTCCTTTCTAGTGATAGCTATTAATTTGTTTAGTACTGTCAGAACCAAATATTTCTGAAATGATTTTGTTGTAACAAAGTATCTTGAAAAGATAAATGGACTGTAGA